>NW_027497650.1:0-155316 GCF_021521415.1 Bidens hawaiensis
ATCCTATTGATCCTCACACTCTCACCATAGTTGATTCTTGTTATAACCTGCAAAATGTATTTTATTTTGAAATTTGAAAGCTTATACCAATCATTTCAATTATCTATCAAAATTCTTTTACATAATCTCCATTACTGCAATCTCCACACTAAAAATGGAAATAAAAAAACTACATACGAGGTGCGATTTTACGTTAGCCATCTTTTTTTCATCAAACTGCAGCAGGTGCAATTTTACATTAGCCAACTTCTGTTCATCAAACTTATTAACCTCTATGATTAAGAAAATTACATATCATGTGTGATTTTGCATTAACCATCTTCTGTTCAAACTAATACTCCTTAACGGGTACTTTCGCAACCTAAACTACATATTCAACACACTTTAGAAAACAAATCGGCTGGTTCATATTCACACCAAAATATAAACTACAAGTTAAAAGAGCATAGATTAAATTAGAAGTTACATATAGATCGTTCAAAATTTTATGTTAAAAAGTTTACCTTATTGCCTCTCTGAAACTGGACACTTCATTTTTGGTCTTGAAGATATGACTCAAGTGAAGATCAAAGTGTGTAATTTATACCAATCAGGTTAATGTTAAGTTTTCCCAAATTGTCCTCCATATTCTGCAAAGTAAGAATAAATAAGCTTGATCTGAAAGAAACCCTAAATCGTTATCTTAAAAGGTATATATAAACCCTAGAAAGAAAATTGAAGAGAAATAACAAAAACGATGACAAATATTTTCTAAAAACCAAGATTATAACAGAGTACACAGCCAAATGATGTCAAGTATACCTAGATTAAAGACCTACCGTTCAGAGACGATCATTGCCTTAACTTGATGACCACCGCTGCAAAAATCGTAGTCCATAGACCTAACAAAACGCGACCTGTCATGGCGATGGTGATGGTCTCTTGCGACTGGAGGTTAAACGACAGAGATTGTAGGCTTCACTCAGGTTGACGGCCGCCGGTGTTATCACATACAGATCTTGGTTGGTAGGAGAAAATCTTAGACATGGGAGACCAAAGGGAATTTATTTGCATATGAGGCTTTTTTAGGGGGTGTTTGGTACAGGGAATGGAATAGTTGAGAAATGGAATGGAGAAATGGAATTGCGGAGAAAGGGAATTGGTCTGGAGAATGAGAATTGACTGTCCTGTTTGGTAGTACAGAGATTTCAGTAGAGAAATATAGCTGAGAATCATTTCTCTTGTTTGGTACATAGGAAATAAACAGAGAATTATATCAACTTTATCATTAGCACAAGTATTTTTTTCATAACAAATATTTATTAAAAAATAAAAAACATATAAAAAGATGCATAAATTCTAACCAAAATATGCATTGATCAAACCAATTCACATACAAAACATAGTTTTTAAGCAAAAAACATCAACCATAGTTAAAACCAATTCACATACAAAACATACTTCAACCATACACAACTATCCCATTGAACCATCGGTATACAACTAGACCATCTCAATTTTCTCTTCTATTGTCAACGCAAGAAAAGAACGTCCTAGATTCACATCTTTACCAATCAAATGAGCTGCTTTGAACCGTTTTTTCGTAGTGATACCTGGTAAAGCTTTCAACTCATCACTAACCTTTTCATAGATTTCACGAGCCTCCATACCTTCTTTGCTAAGTTGTTCACCCACCATCTCCCAAAATCGAAACAAAACTTCCTTGATATCTTTGCAAGACTCTCGATATATCTCATCTGCATCCATGCTTCTACCTCTTTTGCGCTTGCTTGTTACACTTCCTGTTTGTCCTTCAGATCTATCAACATTTGGAACAGCTTCATCAACAAAATCAAAGTCTTCAATATCAACAGGTGAGCTTTTTTGCGTCTCTTGAACAACATCTTCTTCTCCAAGGTCAACTGCTTTACTACCAGTAGCTCTATCCTTACCGAATATGGTACACAATTTGTCATAGAAAGGAAATGACTTGTCACATAAATTCACAACACCTTTGTGAGACTACAAGACAATTACAAATAAATTAGACTAAAATTTTAAAATCTAAAAAATATATTTTTTAGAATATACCTTCACGTATTCATTCCAAACACTATCATCGGCAATAATACAACATTTTTGTTCATCCCAACCAAACCCACTTGTATGCACCATATCATATACAATGCTAAAGTGTGTCTTCCATGTCTTCATCCTAGACTTTATATGTGGTTCTGCTTTGAGGCCAGAGTTAGGAAGACTTACATCTAGCAATTGTTGAACACCATTTAAACAACCTGGTTTGAATCCATTGTCAGCACCAGCATACTTTCCGGATGCATGTATCTCCATTAATGCATCAATTAGCTTTGCATCTTCATCATTTGTCCAGGTATGCTTGCTCCGAGTAACTCCTCTCACTATATTTGAATCTGCCATGTCTACGTACAAATGCATAATTATACAATTAAAAATCATAATTCATGTAACTACAAATACAAATATAACAAGAAACATTAATAAGAAACAAATAAAGTGCATAAATAAACATTAATAAGAAACATCCTTGGTTCTACAAATAAAAAATACATAATTTTCAAACATAATTAAGAAACATTGTTGGCACGCTGCTCACGCATCGCAGTCCAACTATTAAACATTTCATTAGCAAGAAGGTCTCTACGATCGGTCCATTCTTGTGAGGGCTCGATCATAGAAATAACATTGTCATGGTCATTTGCAGGTTGTGTGTGATTTACTGGGATTTCGTTATCAAGAGGGTCTTCACTCATTGTTGTTCGTATGAAATTGTGCAATAAATAACAAGCAATGATGATACGTAGCATGGACTCTATGGGATGATATGAGTTATCACGCAAAATAGCCCATCTATCTTTAATCATTCCGAAACATCTTTCTATAACATTCCTGGCCGATGAATGTCTCATATTAAAGAACTCCTTAGAATTCGTAAGAGGACGAGACCAATCGTTAAGATGATAACTTTGACCTCGATATGGAGTTAAAAATCCTTCACCATTTGTATAACCGGCAACACAAAGGTAGTATGTTCCTACAATTAACCATAAACTCTATGTTAATTATCATACTTAAATCTATGTATATTTTTTGAAAATTGTCTATCACATACCCGGAGTTATTTTAAGACCATTGGGTCTACTGATTGCATCACGCAAAACTCTACTATCAGCTGCAGAACCCTCCCATCCCGCTAAGACATACGTAAATAAAAGGTCTCTCGTACATACTCCGAGTACGTTAGTACAAATCTGCCCTTTTCTTGTCCTATAAGGTTTTCTATCAATAGCAGGGACTTTAACTTTAATGTATGTTCCATCTAATGCTCCTAAGCAACCCTGAGTTAAAAGAAAACATTACTTACTAATTTATGTTAGCAAAAAATATCTTTAATAAAAAATGTGTTTGACTAACCTTAAACCATTTCCATCTTTCATCAGTTTCATTATCTGGCACTGGCACATGTGACTTGTAGAGTTCTTTGTGTAATCGACATATAGCATTTAAGACTAACTTGAAATACCGACTTACAGTTTCCCCGGACCGATGAAATCTGTTGACTAGTATCCTATTCTTTGCATTATGAGCAAGGGTATGTAAAAACATAGCAACTTGCTCATCGACTAGCATGTTTTTACTATTCTTTAGTCCCCCTCTAGTTTCTAGCATATCACAAAGTGTTGTAAATGCATGTATATTCATTCTTATGTTAACAACACTCGTAACATCACTTTCATAAACCATCCTCACCATGTTTTCACGCCTATTATGGTAACTCATTAAATATTTTGTACGTAAAGTCATTGACTCAATCGACCGACGCAAATGATAAGTACACAACATCCACCAACGAATCGTAACATAAATGACATAAAATGCACCTATGGCAACTATTCTTTGTCTGGAAGGTGATCTTGCCATCTACACATAAAAATATAAGAAAATTCAAGAAAAGCAAATAACTCCAAAATATAATCCAAATATTAGCAACAAAGTGATCATGAAAGCAAGAAAAATGATTACAGGCTACTTTATTCACTGACTTGCTGAATGTTGTTTAATTGCCAATGTTTACATCAATATATATGTTATTTTGGATGAAATTGAACATCCAAGTTTCCATGTGAGTTACAAGTCAATGTTATACAAGATCCCTAAGGTTTCCATGTGAGTTACAAGTCAATTTCTAGATAAAAATGGTGTAAAAAGTGATGATTTGTTGATATGTAGAAATTTGAGTTTTTTGGTCAGATTTGAGTTTGTAAATATAGATTTATTTATCAACAAAACAATTGAAATAAATTATGAAAATATTTTCACAGAAACTTCAACATCTCTAGGTGTTTGTATATTTTTCTCAAATTTTTAAAGTATGCATAAGGTTTTCAACTAAAATGCTAATTATCAAAGGTATCTAAAACTTACTGTTCAGAGTTTGTAAATGTCAAAATTTCTCAAAAATCGACTACTCTGGATTTGCATACAAGGCCAATTGGAAAATATTCTAGACACTTAAAATATTTATTAGAAAAAGGAATGAAGTCTAAAACTTCAAAAACAAGAGAGTTATGCTCTTTAGAAGTGGACCTAAAATCTGTCAGTCAAAAACAGATTTGACCTTCGGTGTTATTTTTCACGTTTGGGTAATCAAAACTTCTCTAAAAATTACGAAACTAGTGGGGTTTGAAACTAGACTCTTTGAACTTAATGTTAGACTCAAGAAACGATCAATTTGCATCTGTTATGATCAAAATATTGTTTGAACAAAACAGCATTACAGATTTCATCAGCAACAGCATTCAAGCAACTCATGTAAACATTCAATTTATCGGTTCCAACATTCAACCTAGCATCTAAATATTATTCTAACATAAAATTCATGATTCAAACTCATCAATTTCATACCATATAATGTTCAATTCCCAACGTAGACATCAAAGATTTCATCAAGAGTCGAATTAAACATAAACCATTGAAATCTAACATATCTAAATCGATTACCAACAACATACAAACATCCCACGATAACAATCGACATCAGCAGCTGAGTTTGGATCGAGGTTTAGGTCTGGTCGAGCATAAGAAAGTCAAAAAAATGAAAGTTTCATACCTAGGATCGTTGGAATCGAAGCAAGGATCGCGAATACGAACTCGGTTCTTGGATTGGAGATGATTTGTGGGTGATTAGAGGCTGCAAGTCGATCGAACAGCAGGGAGAGGTTTGCTGCTGTAGATCGAACAGCAGGGAGAGGCGTGAGAGAGTGAGGCTGAGAAATGAAACCCTAGAAATCCAATTCTCCGCTTTTTTTAGAGAAACAAAATCAGAGAAATGGAAATGGTTTATTTCCATTTCTCACCTCTTTCTTTCATAAACAAACAAGAGAATTCTTTCCAATTCCATTTCTCACCCCTCAATTCCCTCTACCAAACACCCCCTTAGGGTATATCTGAAGATTGGGCGGGATTTCAAAACTAATAGCTTAGATTGATCAATTTGAAAACGTGTGGTGCATTCAAAGTGAGGTTTTTGTACATTGTGCTTGACGAGTTGTAAAACTCTTAAAATTTCAACATTTATTTTTCTCTCTTATTTCTATTATATATAGTAAATATATATATATATATATATATATATATATATATATAGGGTTAACGTAAAAAACAATATTTTTATGAGAATAATAATAATAGATGTAGGCCCTTAGATCTAGGATTTAGTGGTTGAGATTAGTAACTTTTAAAATATTGTGTAGTTTCCTATTTACATGTTATAGTGTTCTATTTAGGTGATCTGTTTTATTTTAAAGTCTTCTCACAAAACAATTGCTTTTTAATTGAACCCTTTTCTATATATACATACATATACATACATACATACATACGTGTATATATATGTAATATGTGAAATGGACTTGGGTTAGAAAGAAAGGAAGATGGACCATAGGCTCAAGCCCATGACCCACATATATAAACCTTAAATCACCCATATCCTTTCATTTACACATATTTCATACACCACCCAAAACACACACTTAAGCTCTCTCTCTCTAGTTTCTCTTTTTTCTCTAGCCGAACCAAGATAGAAAACCGATCTCGATCAAAGGTAATGATAGTATGATGTTGTATGAACTCAAACCCGTTAGATTTAGTCACGAAATGACAAGCCGACACCTTTAAACCGTTAAAGTCAAGAGATCAGGGTGGAATCGGGTATAAACCGAACCTAATATGAGCCTAGGGGTCACCCTAGCTCATATCTGGATCGAACGGGACGAAAAACGGTGAAAACGGTGGTGAAATAAGCGAGATCTCGCTTTTCCGGTGAGATCCTGGTTTTTCAGCGAAGGCGGCGCCGTAAAGTGTGTACGAGGAAATGGAATGTCAGAAGCCCTAATTCGTTAACGGGGAGTTAACGAACCAGGGGCTAGTCGTCAAGAGATTCGTTAATGAAGCTTAACGAACTAGCATTAGTTCGTGTCTAAGTTCGTTATAGAAAGAATAACGAATTAACCTCAGATCGCTATTAAGGTACAATTCGTTAAGACGACCAATTCGTTATAACTGTTAACGAACCTGACTAACGAATTAGATAACGAATCAGGCTACGTTCAGATAACGAATTAGGCTTAATTCTTTATGAGGAATGAGTTAGAGAATAAAATAGTAATTTAAAGTCCTAATGGAAAATGTGATAAGACGATTAATGGATCAGGCTACGTTCAGCTCGACCCCAGCCAGGGGCTCTGCCCCTTGAACCTGCTAGGGGCTGCCGCCCCTAGAACCCCGCTACCATGGGCGCTGCCCCCGGACCCCCGTTCGTTGAGGGTAATAATTAAACTAGAAGTGAGATATGGAAAGTGATAGTAATCAATGGGCGTAATTGTTATACAGTTAGTCGTGCACAGCCAAAGAAAGGAGTAACCATTAACGAAAGAAGTAACCGAGTTCAGGTGAGTTTCTAGCCCTAATTCCTTTTTATGTTTTCGGGGATGTGTGCATACTCGATGTGAAGTGTGAATACACTTACCTTAAGTGCTAAGTGTATGCTATAATGTTTGATGTGATATATTTATATATGTTATGAATTGATGTCTGTTGGTGCGTGAACGATCTTCGGATATTGCACGTGTAGACAGGGAAGGTAACGTTAGTCGGTGGGTGAACGATCTTCGGATATTGCGCGTACCGTCATTCAGGATTGATCCCCAAGTGGTTATTAGCGTGTGTAAATGTTGTGATGTAACTTGGTTATTATGTAAATGATGTAATGATATAAAGTGCGTGGTAGAAAAGTAGAGGTAGGGTGTGATAGAAGTAGCATGGGTCTAGTAAGGGTGTTAGTGGCATGACGATAGTATGTGGTAGGGTAAGCCTATACGTGCCTTCATTATTAAGTGGCATAACGTGAGTGCGTGGTAGGGTAAGACTATACGTGCCTTCGTTGTTAAGTGGCATAACGTGAGCACGTGGGAGAGCAAGTCTCTATGTGCTTCCGTAAACAACTAGCTAAGTGGTTAGGGGTAGTTAAGTGGTTAAGTGGTAAGGTGAACAGGTCAGACAGTGTACTATGTGTCTTCGGATACGTATATGAATGCATCTAGTGGTTGTATGGTAAGTTGCTTGATTAACTAGAACTCATTCAGCGTATCTGACTTTTAGTATGCACACAGGCGATCAGACTAAAGAGTTAGCATGAGGATAACACATGGCATGGATTCAACGGCTGGCATCTGAAGATGGAAGAAATGATGTTTTAAATATAATGTTTTGTGTTATGGTATCAATGAAAAGATTTATTGTTATGTAACGAAGGACTTAAGTTAACGTTTCCGCGAAAGTTTTAATTAACTCTGATTTGTGAGAACTGTGTTTATGAGTAAATCTGACGCTAAAGTAAGACTACCGGGTTCGGGGCCTTACATATATATATATATATATATATATATATATATAGTGAGAATCCTAAAAGAACTTTTTGAAATTGAGAACTTTAAGAACCATTTTAGACAATAAAAAAGCCACTTAAAAACTTAAAAAAAATATATATAATGAAAAAAAGGAAAGTTTTTAAAAGTATAAAAACCAAATTTTGTTTTTCATCCCAATTTCATAATAAATAAAACCCCGAATTATACACATACATATATTTTTTTTAATCTTGATTTATATAATGCATATTATCATTTATCTTAATTGTACATATGTGCATAAATAATAACATGTATAAAATCAAAAAAATAAGTATTATACACATATGTATAATTTGGCTAAACCGATACATTTTTTATTTTTTTATGAAATCATACACAACTAATAGTTTCTCCACATAGTTTGGTTGTTAAATCCTTATGAAGTTATTAGTTTTTTAATAACTATGTAAGATATAAAAAATATGAGTTTGACTGGTGGTGATGTATGAAAATTTGTTTTCTTTGTGTGCTTGTAAACTATAATAATGGGGTGCTTGTGTCCAAGTTTTATGTCTTTATGTAATTTTTTTTACTGTTTTTTTGTATTGGACGAATTTTTTTGTGTAGGTTAATTAATTCAGTTACGATATATACATTTGTAATGCGTCAGACATTCCTTTGATATTTTCGTTAACTTTCACAACACATTTCTTAAATTATACATAAATTTTTATTTGTTTACCCACACGTATATTTACCCAATGTAGGAATTTATTCAATTTGTGTATGATAATATCCATATACAAATAGAACCCCTACACTTATTTACCAATATGTGTAGAATTATATTAATTTAATATAGGCAAAAAAAATCTATGAATACTATTAATAAAAAAATGTACACGGCTTGAAATAAAAACAACTTAAACCAAATTGATTTTTTTACAAATAAAATTCAAAAATACCCAATTATGTATTATTGTATTAATGTCAATTTAAATGAGAGTAAGTTATGATTGTTTCCTAAATTGGTTTCTTCAATTAAAATACAAAACTACCCTTCAAGTATTGAAATCAATTAACACGAAGAGCTTAAATTTACAGCATTGCCATTTTAGTTAAGGACCATTGATTACACATAATCAATGGTTCAAATATATTTCTCACACTTCTTGTAATAAAATGACTTCGCTCCTGAACCATCCCCTATATATATACATATATATATAGGGATGGGTTATTGTAAAAAGATGAGAGTGTCTAAAAAGTGTAGAAAGAAATCTGGAGCATTGGATCTTAGCAATCAACGGTTAAGATGGAAAGATTAGATAATTGAGGGTGTAGTTTATTTTAAAGGCATATAAAGTTGTGTTAAAGGGCATAATCGTCTCATGTGTTCTATTATATATGGAAATATTTATTAAAGATTTAATTATCCTATTTTCATCCAAATTTAACATGAATACATACTATAAATGAACCTTGTTGAATTACCAGAAAAACACACTAGAACATCAAGAATACATAACGTAAAAACTTGCTGAATTACAGTGTGTTATAAAACATAACACCAAAGTTTAGTCCAAATTTACAAAAAAACACCAAGAACAAAAACACACTATATTACAGTGTGTTTTATATCAAATTTTAATCAAAGTTTAAAATCAACACCAAATTTTAATTCAAATTTAAAACACTAAACCAAAAACAACAAAATTATCTTCAAAAACTAAAACACACAATTTTAATCATTATATATAAACTACATTCCAATAACAAAAACACTATGTACAAAAACATTGTTTCTGTGAATTAAAAAACACACCATATGAACAAAAACATCCATAATAACATCTTCCACCCCAACCTTAACAACATCATCTCAAACACCATTGTCGGTTCAAAAACTACTATTGTGGATTCATATTAACAACAATAAATAAACCGTAACTTCCGGATTGGTGGAAACGCTGGAGCCAATTAAAACCCGTGTGGTGATTGATTGGTAGCACCGCCAAAGAGGGAATATGCAAAGATTACTGTGAGTGGATTCATATTAACAGCGATAAACTACAACCGTCGACGCGGTGGACGACATCGGTGGCGATAGCGGAGCCAACTGAGACCTGTTTGGTGGTTTATTGGTAGCACCACCAACCATGGGCAAAGATAGGCCATATTGATTGTTGGATCTAAGGTTAAGGTTTGTAAGAAGGCTTGTTGAAGATTCAATGTTCCAGAATATGAATAAGGAATTAATTTAATTATTTTTGATATTTTTTAAATTTATATAAAGAACATATCGTATGACTATAAATGTTGAATGAGTCAACAATATAATTAAGCCAATATCTCATAAATATAAATTAATTCTAAAAATAGTTAAAAAAAAGTATAGACGATCATACCCTTATGTATTATACTTAATCTAATGGTTCATATCTCTTCTTACACTTTTTAGGAAATACTAACTTTTTATTATAACCTTGCTCTATATATATATATATTTATATGTATAGATATATAAAATGATTAAAATAAAAATACATAGTTTTGTATTTTGAGTAGGAAGGACATAAAATTTAGAGTTAGGAAACTATGTAGCCTAAATCCTATGAACTATTTGGTATTTTGAAACTACAAATCTCAACCATTAGATTCTAGATCCAAGGGCCTAGATTTATTCACTCTTCCTAGAAAACTATTTATTTTTTACTATAACCCACCCATGTGTATATATACACATGGGTGGGTTATAGTAAAAAATAAATAGTTTTCTAGAAAGGGTGTATAAATCTAGGCCATATATATATATATATATATATATATATATATATATATATATATATATATATATATATATATATATATATATATATATATATATATAATATAAAAACCCACTCCAGTTGCGAAAACCCTGGAAACGCTATACTAGCCATTGATCTTGATGAATGAATGGTTGAGATTGAATGATTAAAATAAATAATATTATCATATTAAATAAAATATTAAAAATATACAAAAGGGTAACATTGTAATTTTGTATATTATGCTTTATGTCAAATCCTTGTACTCTCTTTCTTTCTCTTTTCCTCCATCTCAAATCCCTGTACTCTTTTTTTCTTTTTTCATTACACAAACCAAAATTCTGTCTCTCCCTCTCTGTCTTCCTTCATCTTTCATTCACACAACAAAGAAGAATTTAAATATGGTGATGATGTTAATCAAAACCACGAACCAAAGCATATCGAAGCCAAGATTCAAACTTATATCCAAATCCACAAAACGGATTCACGACCACCGTCATTGCCGGAAGTCGCAAGCCAATCGTTTACCATTTGATCCGGTGATTTTCCTCTACAAAAGTTTCAGATCTGGACATTTTATATTGACAAAGTTCTTAACAAGAATTTATGGATGAAAGCTGCTAGAATCTCGTCGTTTTTTATTTTTTTTCTATTTTAAGGTACTATGTTGACAAAATTGAGATCTGGTTGTTTTAGTATTTTAGTTTTTTGAAGATATTCTTGGAAAATTTTGTTTAGATTTGGATATTATTTTACATCTTTTGAAATTTATTATTTTAGAGTAGACTAGGAGCTTTATTTTTCTTTATGATAAATCTATATCTTTATTTTTACTGGAAAATAAAACATTGGAGTGGGTTGGTGTTCAGACTTCAAAGTTTACTGGAAATTTTATTATCCAGTTTTTTAAAAATATATGCGTATATTTTTAAAACATATGTTACGCTTGTCTATAAACATATGTTTTAATATGCAAAACATATGTTACGCTTGTCTATAAACGTATGTTTTAATATGCAAAAACGTATGTTTTTTTAAAAAGTTTTACGCTTGTCTATAAATGTATGTTTTAATATGCAAAACATATGTTACGCTTGTCTATAAACGTATGTTTTAATATGCAAAAACGTATGTTATGCTTCTCTTCATAGTTTTATTTTTTGGGATAAAACTTGACCGAAAGGTGATAAAGTTATATTAAATTTTTTTATTTTTCATTAGATATATTTAACTCTTTATATTAAAGTTACTCACTTAACACTATTTTTTTTCTTGCAAAATAAGTTTATGGTAATTCTGTTTAGATGATTTGGGACTTTAGGTTTTACATTAATTTATTTTAGATGTATTAGTTAATCATATTCTTAAAGGAAATAATTATTTTTCAAAACTATTACATTCGTTGAATTCAATTTGGATAATAATTACATGTCACATTGAATTAGAACTAATATATATATATATATATATTGAATAATTGAAATTAAGATTAAAAATAAAAACCAACTATTAAAACTAAAATTAAAATGAAAATTATGTTAACTTGATTATTGAGATTCATTTTCAAACAAGACACACGCATCGAGGCCAGTAGGTGGGTACACCCCAATGTACTTTTCATCATCTTTAAGGTATAATTTTATTAAAATAATAAAATATGTTATTATCATTTCCATTACTTTATGTCGCAATGTAACATCCAACTTTTGGTTATAATAATAAAATAAATTTCGTTTATTTCTGTAAGGCCCCGTTACCGGTAGCCCTACTTTGCACATTGGATTTACTCATAAACGCGGTTCTAAATATCAGAGTTAATAAAAACTTTCGCGGAATAATAAAACTTCAACCATAACATTTTACATAACCATCAAATCATGTCTTATAAAACATTCGTAGTCAATTAAAACAAAACATAGTCTTTAAAACATCGCAACATTTCTCCTAGATGCCAGTATCCTCGATTCCATGCCATGTGTCTTCAGTCACGCGAGCTGCCTCAACCTATTTGCTTGCGTGCATACTAAAAGTCAGCTACGCTGAGTGAGTTCTAGTTAATCACATAACTTACTTTTCATACACATATACGTGCCCGAAGGTACGCATTACATGCATATCGTGTTCAGCATTCGTCCATACACATTCATATCTAACCATACATTATAAAGGGCGTTTCACTCTACATACCTCGGATATTGTTAGGGTCAGGTACCCTCCATCCTCGGATATTATTAGTGTCTGGTCACCCTTCATCTTCGGATATTATTAGGGTCCGGTACCCTTCCTTCCATAGCTTCATACTATACCTGTTCTTAAATACTTTTCCTGACAATACGTGCAATCTCCGAAGAGCGTTCACGTACCATTAACATATCATACGTACATTATGCATACATCATATATATTCATACATGCATCTTATCTTACATCATACATGGCAATCACATCTTTAGCTACCACCTGACGGTACATGCAATATCCGAAGATCGTTCACGCACCGTCAAGCAATCATCATATATAAATCATACAAGGCATACACTTACCATTTAAGGTAAGTGTATTAACTATCACATCGAGTATGCACACAGCCCCGAAAACATAACAAGGAAGTGGGGCTAGAAACTCACCTCAAGGCGGTTGCGTTCACCGTTTACGGTTATCCCCTTCTTTAGCTGGGCACGACTAAATGTATAATAATTATACGTATCAATAACTATCACTACACATATCGTCTTTCTAGTTTAATTATTACCCTTAACGAACGGGGGTCCAGGGGCAGCGCCCCTGGCAGCGGGGTTCTAGGGGCGGCAGCCCCTAGCGGGGTCCAGGGGCAGAGCCCCTGGCTGGGGTTAAGCTGACCTGGGATTTTGGACCATTAAATAATTTGCTACTTAAAGTCCATGGGATTCTTTGTAACTAAATCATTCTTTTCTAAGTCCAGGGACCATTCTGTCATTCTGTTAAACTTCTAATTCGTTACTGGTTCATAGCGAATTGGATTATCCTAGCGAACTGGTTCCTATAATGAATTGAACCCTTAACGAACTGGACTCCTTAACGAATCAGTCCATATAGCGAACCAGTCCAAGTAGCGAATTGGACCTTCTAATTCGTTATTTCTTTTAACAAACTAATCATAACGAATCAAGGGTAATCCGTTACCCTTTTCCTTTAACGAATCAAAGACGAATCAAGGCTAGTTCGTCGTGCTCCCTTATGCGAATTAACTAACGAATCACCTTCAATTCGTTAAGTCCCCATAGCAAACTAGGGTTAGGTCAGGGAATGTTCCCTGACAACCTCGTATTAACTTTTCCGGCGCCGCCGCCGGAAGGTCACCGGAAAACCGCGGATTCGCAGGAAAAACGAGTTTGGACTCGTTTTTTCACCGTTTTTCGCCCCGTTCGATCCAGATCTGAGCTAGGGTGATCCCTAAGCTCATCTTAGGTTCGGTTTATACCCGAATCCACCCGAATCTCGTGACTTAAATGGTTTAACGGTGTTGGCTCATCGTTTCGTGTTTATATCTAACGGGTTTAAGCTTATATAATATTACACTATCATTACCTCGGGTCGGTACTCGGTTTCCTTCTTGGTTTCGGTTTAGAGAAAGGAAAAGCTAGAGAGAAAGCTTAAGTGTGTGTTTTGGATGGTGTATGGAATATGTGAAATGAATGATTAAATGGTGATTATGGTTTATATATTTATGGGTCGTGGGCTTAAGCCCATGGTCCTTTCCTCTTTCTTTCATAGCCCAAGTCCATAACCCATCTCCATTTAACCAACACAAGCCCAACTCATATTCTATTTATCAAAACCGATAACGACCCACTATTAAATTGACGAAATTTATTTTATTATTATAACCAAAAGTAGGATGTTACATTTTCATAGTGGGTTGTTATCGGTTTAGATGAATAGAATATGAGTTGGGCTAGTGTTGGATGAATGGATATGGGTTATGGACTTGGGTTATGAAAAGAAAGAAGGAAAGACCATGGGCTTAAGCCCATGATCCCTAAATATATAAACCATAATCACCATTTAATCCCTCATTTACACATTTCCCTTACACCTCCCAAAAACACACACTTAAGCTCTCTCTCTCTAGTCCCTCTCTAGCCGAAATCACCAAGGAAACCGATCCCGATCAAAGGTAATGATAGTATGATATTGTATGAGCTTAAAACCGTTAGATATAAACACGAAACGACGAGCCGACTCCGTTAAACCGTTTACGTCACGAGATCCGGGTGGAATCGGGTATAAACCGAACCTAAGATGAGCTTAGGGATCACCCAAGCTCAGATCTGGATCAAACGGGACGAAAAACGGTGAAAAACGAGTTAAAACTCGTTTTTCCGGCGAATCCGCGGTTTTCCGGCGACGGCGTCGGAAAAGGGGAATACGAGGTAAGAATGTCAAGGAATGTTCTGACATTCCCTGACTTAACCCTAGTTCGCTATGGAAACCTAACGAATTAAAAGGTGATTCGTTAGTTGATTCGTATAAGGGGGCATAATGAACTAGCTCTAGTTCGTGTCTGATTCATTAAGGGAAAGGGTAACGAATTACCCATGATTCGTGATAGTTAGTTCGTTAAAAGAAATAACGAATTAGAAAGTCCAATTCGCTACTTAGACCGGTTCGCTATATGGACTGATTCCTTAAGGAGTCCAGTTCGTTAAAGGGTACAATTCGTTATAGAAACCAGTTCGCTAAGAAAAGCCAATTCGTTATGAACCAGTAACGAATTAGAAGTTTAACGGAATGACAATAACAGTCCCTGGACTTAGAAAAGAATGATTTAATTACAAAGAAGCCCTTGGACTTTAATTACAAATTATTTAACCCCAACCAGGGGCTCTGCCCCTTGGACCCCTCTAGGGGCTGCCGCCCCTAGAACGCCGCTGCCAGGGGCGCTGCCCCCGGACCCCCGTTCGTTGAGGGTAATAATTAAACTAGAAAGACGATATGTGTAGTGATAGTTTATTGATACGTATAATTATTATACAGTTAGTCGTGCACAGCTCAAGAAGGGAATAACCGTAAACGGTGAACGCAACCGCATTGAGGTGAGTTCCTAGCCCCACTTCCTTGTTATGTTTTTGGGGCTGTATGCATACTCGATGTGATAGTCAATACACTTACCTTAGGTGGTAAGTGTATGCCTTGTATGGTTTATGTATGACGATTTCTTGACGGTGCGTGAACGATCTTCGGATATTGCATGTGCCGTCAAGTGTTAGTTAAAGGTATGATTGATATGTATGATGTATGAATGACGTATGTATGAATATGTATGATGTATGAACAATGTATGTATGAAATGTTGATGGTACATGAACGCTCTTTGGAGATTGCACATATTGTCAAGGAAGGTATGTAAAAGACAGGTTTGTTATAGTAGTACGAATGAAGGGAACCGACCCTAATAATATCGGCGAATGTAGGGAACCGACCCTAATAATGTCGGTGAATAAATGGAACCGACCCTAATAGTATCGGCGAATGTAGGGAACCGACCCTAATATTATCGGCGAACGTAGGAAACCGACCCTAATAATATCGGCGAAGGTTATAGGGCGAAATGCTCTTTAAAACGTATATGTATGAATGAAAGTATGTAAGTAAGTACGAAAGAAAGAATGAAAGTACGTATGTAAGTAAGTGTGTAAGAAGATATGAAGGTATGTACCTCCGGGTGCATATGCTAGTATGTGAATGTATTGTATGTCGTCTGATTAACTAGAACTCACTCAGCGTAGCTGACTTTTAGTATGCACGCAGGTGAGTAGAATGAGGCAACTTGCTTGAGGGGAAGCACATGACATAGATTTGAAGACACTGGCATCTCAATGAAGTGTTATGTTATGATGTTTTAAAAGACAATGTTTTATGTTTAAATAATTTGAATGCCCATTAAGACAAGAAATGATGGTTATGTAATATAATGGTTTGAATGTTTTAATATTCCGCAAATGTTTTTATTAACTCTGATATTATGAACTGCGTTTATGAGTAAATCCAACGTTAAAGTGAGACACCGGTAACGGGGCCTTACACACCATCACTTCAATTACTTTATGTCACCATCACTTTCTCTCTCTTTCTCTTTTTTTTACATGCAATTTTATTAAAGTAAAACAAATGTGCAATATAATAAGAATGATAATAAAGAGGATATCCTTAAATAAAAAAAATATACTAAACCCCAATTGTATTCTAAATTTATATCACAAACAACCCTAAAAATGGATACCGACCTGTGACCTTGGATCTCGCTTTACTCGTTTCTTAAAAACTCATACATGCGCAAGAGAAGGTGAGAGACGGGTTATACAAAGTTTATGAGCATTTAATACAAAAGAGAGTGTGGGAGACATGTATTGTACCTTTAAAATATCAATCAAATCAAAACCATCATTTTGACTATTAATTTTTTCTATATAACCATTATAAGGTAAAGGGTTTTAAATTTTTGAATAACCCCTATGAGGAGTTAATTATAGTGTGATAAAGTTAATTCAAAAGATAGTGTGAAAGACATGAATTGTACTTTTGAAAAATCAATTAAATCAAAGTCATCACTTTTACTCTTACTTTTTCATTACTTTATGTCACAATTACACACTCTCTCTCTCTCTTACACATATCCACACATTTTTATCACACACTTTATGTCGCCATCACACTCTCTCTCCTACAAAAAAGTCACTATATTTCAAAAATATACATTTATTTTTCATCCTAACTCATTCCAGTCCAACCATCTTCCTCTTTTTCTTTATGATATCGACGGTGGTTTTCCGACAATCTTTGGAAATCCGTCAGGTTTTAAACGAATCTGTGTTTTCCCGGCACACTTTGGAAATATGTCACACCACAAGCCGATGTCACACCCCTATCTTAGGCCTGGGCGTATGACCAATAGTTCGTACCACATTTGTAAATTAATCAGAGTTACGTGTTAAAACGGAAGTCTTTTTGAAACATGTAGATATAATATTTACATTAAAAAAGACGGGATTTATAAATACCCGTTTTAAGTTATAACAAAAGTATTACTTTTTTAATTACAAACCACCATTTTTATATTTAGAGTTAATGTCCATTTTCGTCCCTGTGGTTTGCTACTTTCGCCACTTCAGTCCAAAGTTTGAAATTTGGTCAATTTAGTCCTTATAGTTTTAAACATTAGCCAATTACGTCCTCTAGTCTAACGGCATCCAACTATGCCGTTAGTTTAAGGGGTATTTTTGTCTTTCTTCTATTTATGTTTAGTTAATGGCCAGTTTCGTCCCTGTGGTTTGATACTTTTGCTACTTCAGTCCAAAATTTGAAAATTTTTCAATTTTATGTTTAATTTATTTAGCTTTTTTTTCTTTTTTTTTTTGTCTATAGCCTTTAAGAGCATAAGCCAAGCCCAAAACCATCAAGCATCGACCAAAACAGGTTTACGTTTACTCTGTCGATAACAATAATCATACCCCCCTCGTATTTAGTTTCTAGACATTTTCTAAACTCTCCCTCATTGTGGAATTCATTTAAAAAGTGGTCAAGGTAATTCCCTAAAACCGTACTATACCGATAAAACTAAAATCGTTTCTTTGGTTAATGCATAATAGTTACGGTTTAGAGATTAACATATTGTAGCAAACATCTTGGTCGAAATCACATCAGGAGGTCAAATATCCCGCATTTCCATGTTTGCTCAAGAAATCGATACACTAGATCGCATGTGTGTTCTTCAAATCGTGGTGTTGTTCTTGAATTCTTCATATCGACTACAATTCTAGGGTTGAATCCGACGAATTCAAGAACAATACCACGATTTAAGAACACACATGCGATTTAGTTCATTAATTTCTTGAGCAAACATGGAAATACAGGATATTCGACCTCCTGATGTTGATTTCGACCCAAATGTTTGCTACGATATGTTAATCTCTAAACCCTAACTATTATGCATTAATCAGAGAAACGATTTTGGTTTTTTCGATATAGTTTGGTTTTAGGGAATTACCCTGACCACTTTACCAAATTACCAATGAATTCCATCATGGACTGAAGTAGCAAAAACAAAAAAAAACAAAAAAAACTGAATAAATTAAACATAAAATTGACAAATTTCAAACTTTGGACTGAAGTAGCAAAAGTATCAAACTACAGGGACGAAACTGACCATTAACTAAATATAAATAGGAGAAAGACAATAATACCCCTAAATCTAACGGCATAGTTGGATGCCGTTAGACGTGGGGACGTAATTGGCTAATGTTTAAAACTATAAGGACTAAATTGACAAAATTTCAAACTTTGGACTGAAGTGGCGAAAGTAGCAAATCACAGGGACGAAAATGGCTATTAACTCTTATATTTAAGTTTATACAAAAAGATCCGAGCCATCGGATATCTTGAGCACTTCGTCTTCCCAAGCTCTAACTTTGATCACCTGCAAAATTTTAAAAAAATACGTCAGCAACGAATGCTGGTGAATATGCTGACGCTAAAATATTTTCATTTTACTTGATTACCCCTCGAGACATAACTTAGGTCCGGCCCATCGTGGCTTAGAAATAATCAAGCTTTAAAACAATACAATTTATAAACTCAAGTCTCTACACAAAGCAGCCCAGCAAACACCACAACGTGCAACATTACTTAGGTACTATATCTATACACATGGTCATTACTCCCCGTAGGCGAGCGTGACTATAACCAAGTGTGGTGCGATGTGCCCACCACATTTTACCACATATGTAAGGATCCAGACAAACGTATACTACAGCCTGAGGGCTAGGTTTATACCCTTTTTTAAATGATTTTAGAGACACAAAGTCCCATGTAAACTTTTTCATATAACACATTTGACTCGTTTGAAAACAAGTTTATAAAGTTTGGGGCGTATTCACCTTTTTTATTTGGATCGGCTTCAAACACCGTTCGAGGGTCTTTCCCGTTACTATCTCACACCTATAGTACGTGTATAACCTTTTATTAGTCGGATATACAATCCGGCTTAAGACCTTTAGTCTTTTATAATCGTTACCTCGATTATGTGAACCTTTAGTTCAAATCTCTTTTCTTTACTTTAAATCTTTACTTATAAAGTATTCATTTTCTTTTATGAATTAAAAGTCTTTCTTTTAACTTATATTCATTTATAATATAAACTTTTAGTTTATTTCTTTTAAACCCTACGTTTCTTCTTCTTTAAGAAACGTATACTTCTTTTCTTTTCTTTATTATTTAAGTATAGTCATTATTGCTTAAATAATATCTATAACAAAGAATCATACATATAATCACAAATATATATATTTAGATATACATATCCCTTCTTTTCTTTTCTTTTATTTTCTTTTTTATATATTTCTTTTATTTTATCGAGGTATCGAGTATAACCTCGACTTAGGGTTTTAAGCCTTTATAATATATTATTTCATTCGCCATTATGCCTACCTTTGTCGGCTTATAATAACCCTAGACGACCGAGCATCACTTCGACGTCTTTCACCCTTTTCAATTCCTTCTTGGTTAACACTTCACTTTGGCACGCACAACGAGGCACCAACACTTCTTCTCACGTCGGCATGCTTTATGAGGTGGGTCGTCGGGACGTCGTTATGACAACTACTTCTTAATTGGAACGTTGGTGGTAAGTGGCAAGAATATCGAGTAAACGGGAATGGAGATCGAGTATTATGGACACGCTTTTCGAGGTGGGTCGAGGGCATGTTTCTTGGGCTTAGAGAGATGCTAGATATATATATATATATATATATATATATGAGTGAAATTTGGTCTGAATTTTGAAGAACCCGAGCTTGCTATTTATAGGTAAAATCTGAGGAGGCATCGCGATACGCGATGGCCTTAAGCTAACCCGTCGCGTATTGCGACGTAGCCACGGCCAGTCACCATATAGGTCTGCCACCTGGCAGAAGTTGTGCCACTTGTTGACACGTGGCGGACGATGTGCCACGTGTAGCCATGTGGCGAGACACGTGGAGAATGGTGTGCCACGTGTGGCCATGTGGCACGCCACGTGCTTAGCTGTCAGACACCCATTGCGATACGCGATGGATTTCCCTTCTGATCCATCGCGTATCGCGATGGGTCAGGAAATCAGAATTTTCAATTTTAACCCTATGGTTCAGAATTTGTCATTTTTGGTCCCTAGACTTAGGAAACTTGATGATTTGATCTTAAATTTTTTACGGTGTTACATCCTCCCCACCTTGAAATAAATCTCGTCCTCGAGATTGCTTCTTTAGAAGAGATAGGGGTATTTCTTTCTCATTTCAGATTCGAGTTCCCATGTATACTCTGGGCCTCTTCGTGACTCCCATTTTACTTTCACGATTTTCAGAGTTCGTCTCTTTAATTTCTTTGTTTTCAAATCTTCGATAGAAATTGGTTTTATTCAACGAATTTTAAGTTCTCATTAGTTTTGACATCTTTAGTGGCATTGACAAAGATTCTTCTGCTAGACATTTACGCAGATTGGAGACGTGGAATACATCGTGTATCCCTTGCATTTCCTCGGGTACTTGCAATCGATATGCAACATTACCAATTCGTTCAAGTACCTCGAAGGGTCCAACGAAACGAGGACTTAGCTTTCTTTTCTTTCCGAAGCGAACTATGCCTTTCCATGGCGATACTTTCAAAAGAACTTTGTCACCAATATTGAATTCCAACGGCTTAAGATGGAAATCGGCGTAACTCTTTTGGCGATCACGTGCCCTCTTAAGTCGTTCGCGGATTTGTATAATTTTGTCGGTGTTACCTTGGACTATCTCGGGTCCAGAAAACTGATTATATCCGGTTTTAGACCATCACACGGGCGTTCTACATTTACGACCATACAACGCCACGAATGGTGCGGCTTGAATACTCGTGTGATAGCTATTGTTACATGAGAATTCCATCAGGGGTAAGTGGTCATCCCAACTTCCACTTAAGTCTATCACACAAGCGCGGAGCATATCTTCCAACGTTAGAATTGTCCTTTCGTTTTGCCCATCAGTTTGTGGATGATAGGCAGTGCTAAGGTTTAACTTCGTGCCTAAACCTTGTTGGAAGCTTTTCCATAAATGAGACGTAAAACGACTGTCTCGATCAGAGATTATAGATAACGGTACTCCATGCAAATCAACGATGTTGTTCACATAGATACGCGCTAATCTATCCATTGAATACGACTCATTGATGGGTATGAAGTGTGCGGATTTTGTTAACCTATCCACAATAACCCAAATATGTAACAGCCCAGCTACCACCGCACCATAATATTATCCGCTTTGGCCGGGACGTACCACCATCACCTCACGGATTTGCTTTTGGTTGCCCAGGTGGTCACCCATCCTCATACTACTCCCACCAGAGAACTCTTAACTGTGGAATTCTCCTCTCATCCACTACCATTAAGCGCCCAAAACACGTTATGATGGGGAAGGTATCCATCTCCTTATAAAGAAGGCTTAGTTCTCCCAACCGATGTGGGATGTCACGATCCACCCCCTTAGGGGTCCAACGTCCTCGCAGGACCTGGAACCACCGGTCCGCCCCTGGCTCCGATACCATGTGTAACAGCGCAGCTACCACCGCACCATAATATTGTCCGCTTTGGCTGGGACGTTCCACCATCGCCTCACGGATTTGCTTTTGGTTGCCCAGGTGGTCACCCATCCTCATACTACTCCCACCTAAGCACACTTAACTGTGAAATTCTCCTCTTATCCAATACCTTTAAGCGCCTAAAACGTTTTATGATGGGAAGGTATCCACCTCCTTATAAAGAAGGCCTAGTTCTCCTCCCCAACCGATGTGGGGATGCCACTACCATTAAGCGCCCAAAACGCGTTATGATGTGGAATTCTCCTCTCATACACTACCATTGTGACATCCCACATCGGTTGAGGAGGAGAACTAAGTCTTCTTTATGAGAAGGTGGATACCTTTCCCATTATAACGCGTTTTGGGCGCTTAATGGTAGTGGATGAGAGGAGAACTCTACAGTTAAGCGTGCTCAGGTGGGAGTAGTATGAGGATGGGTGACCACCTGGGCAACCAAAAGCCAATCCGTGAGGCGATGGTGGTACGTCCCGGCCAAAGCGGACAATATTATGGTGCGGTGGTAGCTGGGCTGTTACAGATGGTATCTGAGTCAGGACCGGATCCGGGGTGCTAGGTCCTGCGAGGAAGCTGGACCCCTAAGGGGGGTGGATTGTGACATCCCACATCGGTTGGGGAGGAGATATAAGCCTTCTTTATAAGGAGGTGGATACCTTCCCCATCATAACGCGTTTTGGGCGCTTAATGGTAGTAGATGAGAGGAGAATTCCACATTTAAGCATACTCAGGTGGGAGTAGTATGAGGATGGGTGACCTCCTGGGCAAACCAAAGCAAATGCGTGAGGCGATGGTGGTACGTCCCGGCCAAAGCGGACAATATTATGGTGCGGTGGTAGCTGGGCTGGTACAGATGGTGTCAGTTCCAGAGCCGGATCGGTGGTGCCAGGTCATGCGAGGACGCTGGACCCTTAAGGGGGTGGATTTTGACATCACACATCGGTTGGGGAGGAGAACTAAGCCTTATTTATAAGGAGGTGGATACCTTCCCTATCATAACGCGTTTTGGGCACTTAATGGTGGTGGACTAGAGGAGAATTCCACAAATAAGCATGCTCAGGTGGGAGTAGTATGAGGATGGGTGACCACCTGGGCAACCAAAAGCAAATCCGTGAGGCGATGGTGGTATGTCCCGGCCAAAGCGGGCAATATTATGGTGCGGTGGTAGCTGGGCTGTTATAGATGGTATCGAGAGTTTAGTGATGAAGTCCAATATTATTAACTCCCACTTCCAAACGGGAAGTTCGGGTTGCTGGAGCAATCCCGATGGTTTTGGTGTTCAGCTTTGACTTTCAAACAAGTTAGACATTTCACAACATGCGAAACGATGTCCTTTTTCATCCCATTCCACCAGTAGTTTGGTTTGAGATTTTGATACATTTTGTCACTACCTGAGTGCATCATGTACTTGGACTTGTGAGCTTCATTCATAATCTTTTCACGCAAGTCTCCAATGATTGGTACCTAAATCCGGTTTCCCATTCTAATTATACCATCGTCACCCTTGACTAGCGAGTCAATGGTGTCGTTATGTTTTTCGTTGGAGATCTTGTTTTCATTGATCGCTTGGAGTTGAGTGAATTTGATTTGTTCAATGAGATCGATTTGGAGTTCTAATCTTAACGTCTTTTTGGCTTTTCATGTTCTTTACGACTTAAGGCATCGGCCACAATGTTGGCTTTGCCTTCATGATAGATAATTTCATAGTCGTAATCGTTAGAGTTTCCATCCAGCGTCGTTGGCGCATGTTAAGCTCTTTTTGCTCAAATATGTGCTTTAAACTTTTATAATCGGTATACACGATAAACTTGACACCATAGAGATAGTTTCTCCATATCTTTAATGCAAAGATTATGGCGTCTAACTCTAGATCGTGAGTTGTATATTTATTTTCGTGCACTTTGAGTTGTCGAGAGGCATAAGCAATCACCTTCTTTCATTGCATCAGTACGCATCCTAAACCGGAGTAAGACGCGTCACTAAAGACAACGAAGTCTTCGGTACCTTCTAGCGAGGCCAATATAGGTGCTTAGGTAAGCTTTTGTTTAAGTATATCGAACACCTCTTGTTGTTTAGCTCCCCATTCGTACTTACTATTTTTGCGAGTCAAAGAAGTTAGGGGAACGGCTATACGAGAGAAGTTTTCAATGAACCTTCGATAGTAGCCGGCCAATCCTAAGAAACTTCGGATCTCGGTTGGCGACTTTGGAATCTTCCACTTAGAGATAGCGTCAATCTTAGCGGGGTCCACTTGAATACCATTGTCGTTGATGATGTGACCAAGAAACTGCACTTCGTGCAACCAGAACTCGCATTTCAAGAACTTGGCGTACAACTTTTCGGTTCTAAGTATTTCAAGAAAGGTTTGGAGGTGAATTTCATGATCAACCTTAGACTTTGAATATATAAGTATGTCGTCGATGAATACGATAAAAAAATTATCCAAGTAAGGTTTGCAGATTCGATTCATCATATCCATGAAAGCAGATGGAGCATTAGTAAGTCCAAATGGCATGACCGTGCATTCATAATGTCCATACCTTGTTCGAAATGCAGTTTTTGGAATATGTTCATATTGGACTTTGATTCGATGGTAACCAGAATGAAGATCGATTTTGGAAAAGAAGCTTGCGCCTTGGAGTTGGTAAAAGAGATCATCGATTCGATGGAGTGAATAACGATTCTTGATAGTAACTTTGTTCAACGCTCGATAGTCAATGCACATCCTCATGGATCCATCCTTCTTCTTGACAAATAGAATTGGTGCTACTCACGGTGAAGAACTCGATCGGATGAAACCCTTCTCAAGTAGTTCGTCGAGTTGCTTCTTTTATTCTTTCATTTCGGTCGGAGCTAGACGATATGGAGCTTTGTCGATCGAACCAGTACCGGGAATGAGATCGATCCTAAACTCTACTTCACGATCATGAGGGATTCCAGGAAGTTCGTCAGGAAAAACATTGGCAAAATCGGAGACAATAGGCACGTCCTTTATCTCCTTTGGTTTGGATTCTTCAGTGACATAAGCCATGAATTCTAAGCATCCTTGATTCAAACATTTGTTAGCCCTAACCATGGAAATTATGCTAACTTGGCCAGCGTCTATACCTCCTTCAATTCAAATGGTTCGTTTATCAGGGGCTTGAAGTTTGACAGTTTTGCTATTGCAAATGATACGAGCATGATTGTTGGATAACCAGTCCATACCAAGTACGATATCAAAACCAGCAAGAGTCATTGGTAATAGTTGAATGGGAGGAATATAACCAGCTAAAAGATTTTTTCCGTTTTCAAAGGCTTAAGAGATTTTGACTATTTCGCCTCTAGCAGTCTCGACGCTTAGAGTTTTATTTAATTTTGTTAAAGGTTCGTTTAATAGACTACAAAAGTTATAATATATAAAACTTAAGTTGGCACCCGAGTCAAACAAAACTCTAGCATAGGTGTCATTGACTAGAAACATACCAGTGATGGTTTCCAGCATGTCAGTAGCCTTTTTAGTGTCGAGGACGAAGACTCTCGCATTGCCTTTCTTGGCTTGACCACTTCCACCCGTACCACCAGTCGCGGGTTTGTTCTTGGGACACTCAAAGCTTAGATGCCCAATTTCCTTACAATTGTAGCATGTCATCTTTTTCTTCCAGCAATCGGTCGTTGCGTGGCCAGGTCTATGACATGATTCACAGACAGTTGCGGTGGAAGATGGAGCGAAGTTGCATCGACCCCTATGATACCTTTTGCAAGTCTTGCATTTTGGGGTGGAATTCAATCCTAGCTTGCGTAGGTCAGCACTTTTTCCCTTGAACCAAGCATTTCCTCCAGTTCTCCTTTGATCGTTGGTCGTCTAAACCTTTTTGTCTTCTTCTTTATTGCAGACAAGGCCGCCGATGAGATAACCCGCTAAATCCATTGCGGAGTCGGTAGTTTGAGGAAGATGAGACCTCACCATGTCGAGAATTTCCCGCGGCAATCCCCATATGTTTCGGGTAACTTTGCTGGACTCAGGGTTAACCAGCTGGGGAACAAGGCGATAATATTCGTGGAACTTAGTATTATATTCACGGAGGTTAGTTCCTATGACCTTATGATTAAGAAATTTGGTTTGAATCTGGTCGGTTTCATGCATAGGACAAAATTTTGCCATCATTAATTCCTTGAACTCCTCCCATGAAAGATTGTACAGCACTTGACATCCCTTGCTCATTATCAACGTGTTCCATCATTCTAACGCTTCACCTTTAAACATCTGGGCTGAGTATTGAATCTTCTTTTGATCAGAACATTTTCTTATGATTACAATTGACTCCATCTCCTCGAGCCATCTAACGGTTGTAATTGCTCCTTTATCACCATGAAACTCCTTGGGTCCAAAGTATTTGAAATCCTTGAACAAACAACCACTTATGTTTAATTTCTTAAAATCTTTTCTAACTTCACCATCACCAACATTTGACTCATGAACACTTTCTTCCACATGGGACGGTTTTGGATGGGATTTAATGGATTTACGGAGAGTTCTACAGATTGTGAATGTTTAGAGTGTCTAGATTGTTATTTAGCTTCAGTTTCAGCCCTAACGGCTTCTTTTTTTATTCGTTGAATTTGATTCATGTATTTATCGGGAATTTTAACTTCTTGCTCTTTTTAGTGATCTTTCCCTTTTCTTTTCTTTTATCAGCTTCTTTTCGAGAAGCTTCAACGTTGTTACTTTGTTGAGACATTTTCTTTCTTTATCACGTTTTTCTTTTTAACTGAAATATAACAAATTTCTTTTTCTTAAACACACTTTTTATTTATGTCATAATATATATATATATATATATATATATATATATATATATATACAATCTTACCCTTGATCTATTAAATCTAACGGTCTATAACTATTTCTACACTTTTTAGAAAAAACTTACTTCTTATTATAATCTTGCTACATATATATATATATATATATATATATATATATGTAGCAAGATTATAATAAGAAGTAAGTTTTTTCTAAAAAGTGTAGAAATAGTTATAGACCGTTAGATTTAATAGATCAAGGGTAAGATTGTAATCATTGAATTTTTTTCATCATGGAATGTAATTAACAAAAAGAATATTATCCCTTTTTTTTGCTAATCAATTGGCCATCATCGTGGGTCAGTTATATTTTTTGGATCTGCATTTACTTTGCTTCTTTTTTCTTCATTCCTTCCCTTCTTGATTAAATAAACAATAATTTAACATATGGTGTAGAAGCCCTCTCAATATTTAGTGCCTTTATAAATAATAAAAAAAGGAAAAAAGATGAAGATCATGCAATTGGATAAAGAAAGAGGACGAGAGTTTCAAACTTTTAATCGACTACAAGAGTAACAAGACTCCAAGATTCATTGTGATCTTCTAGAAAAAAAAAGAGGGAAGCCCAATTACGGCCTAATAACATTCCATCATGTTGTTCAACATTGTAAACATAATTCATGAATAACGACTCTAAATTTTTTTTATTTAACATAATGTTTTTGTTCATCATAGTGTTGTAGTTCATCCAAAAGAAACAACGAATCTATATGTTCATTATAATTATTATTTTGTTGATATTGGCATTTAAGTGGAGTGATTTATTTCATAACTATAGTGTTTTAACTGACACAATACAATCGAATGTGTTTATTATAATTATTCTTAGATGAGTTATAGTGTTGTTGGTTATTGTAATTGTTCTTTATTGTTTATTGTAATTATTCACAAAATTATGAATCAATAAGGATATTCTAGTTTTTTTAGTCGTGCTTTGATTGAGGTTAAATTATAGAAAAAGAAATTGTATTTAGTTGGTTTGCATTTTATTGTTATGGTAAATTTTAGTGTTTTAGTTTTTGATTAAAATGACATTGTATTTTTTAATAGTACATTTCTGTCACCATATGTAATCACTATCTTTTTTAGTTTTCTTTGTGGATATGTATAAATCATATTGTTTATATTAATTTTTTTTGGTGTTATATGTTTAACACAACAAACACATAAACATAACACATTGAGTTTGGATGAACGATAAAAAAAATGATGATATTTTGAACGAACCTACATAAAAAATAGAATAATAGTGTGGTTTTCGGGTAGTTAAGCTGGTGTGTTTGTGTTAATGAAAGTCTGTTTTTTTTCTTGATATGATGTTTTAAATTTGGATTAAAATTTGGTCATGTTTAAATTTTGATTATTATTTTATTTAAAACACACTGTAATATATCTTGTGTGTTGTGATGTTATTGGTGTTATTTTTAAAATTTGGATTAAAAAATGATAATTACATATTGATTATGTTTCAATATAAAGTAGGAGCTTCCTAGTTTATTAAGTTGACATTCTGCATGCTACCAAAACTTATATGACAAAAGTGCCCTTTAACACATCATTCTAAGCCTTAAAAATAAAACACTTCTCTAATTACTCAATTTTTCCATCCTAACCATCAATAACCAAGATTCAACCATCCAGATTTCTTCCTACACTTTTAGATACACTCATCTTTTTACGATAACCCCTCCCTATATATATATATATATATATATATATATATATATATATCATAACATGATATATATTTTATTTTTTTTACAACATTCATATGTATATCGTTCACTCATATTTTTACGATAACCCCTCTCTCTCTATATATATATATATCATAACATGATATATATTTTATTTTTTTACAACATTCATATGTATATCGTTTACTCGATATATATATGTACCTATCCTTATTTATACATATTACACATAACACTAAAATTGCATGAACTCATACAATCCTCACAACACAAACTCTCATTTCTTTATTTCTTCAATCTTTTATAAACTTCTTCACCATTTTCTTCATCCTGTTGCATTTTCTCAAAAGTTTTTCTCCCATCTTCTTCTTTCCATCCACTACTATCTTCTTCCAAATGTCATCGGTTTCATGTAAGGCTCGGTCAAAATGCTCCTCTTGTGATTGAGGGATCTCGTTTGGATAACCATATGTTGGCGGCGGATCACGGTACCCCATCATGACCACGTCATAGTGGTTCCTTGGATTTAGGTATGGCGATGATGTTACATCGGATGGGTAATTGAAGAAAGCTTCGGCAGCCTCATTCTGCTCACGGATTTCATTTGTTGGGTATTCAATTGATGGGATCTCGCCTTGGTATGGTGGGAAGTTTTATGATGCTTTGTTCTTGAGTTCCTCGAGATATTTCACATAAGGATCAACAGAGCCATAATTTGGATTCTGGGGAAAGAACGGTTCTTCCACCGGTGTTGTCACCTCATTGGGGTTTTCTGGATATTCTTCTACAGGGTCCTCTTCAGATTCTTCTTCCAGATCCTCCTCTTCTTCAGGATCCTCTTCTTCCATAAGTTGGGAAGTCTCCTTCACTATCGAGGGCATGCGGAAACTTTCGTATGGCATCATGACTCTCATTTTAGGTTTGCGGGATGATCATTCACCATTGTTGGGACGTGAGTCAACAGGGTCAAAGACAGAGGTTCCGGTGTGCCATCTTCGTTGGTCAGAATGGCATTGCATCTAATCAGACGAGTCGGATATAGGTTCCTCCTTGATCGGTCAGTTGGAGAGGAAAGCGTACGATGGGTGAGGATTTGGTGGTAGGTACATCGAAGCACCAGATGCGTAATATGGCGGCATCTCTGATGGTTGATATGTTGGAATCTCGGAAGGGTGATATATTGGGACTTTGGATGGGTGGTACATGGGTATGCTTGACGGGTGATAGCTTGAATGTCTTGGAGGATCACTTCTTGACATTAACGGACTATCGGGTGGGTTGATTGGACAGTGCTCGGTTTTAGGGAAATATATTGGTTTGGTTCGGTCAATGTATTGGTCTTGGTTGAAGAAAGCCTCAGAGTAGTCCTCGCTCATATTATCCTTGGGTAAGGTTCGGGTATTCCAGACTTTTTTGCTTTACGTACATAGATATTCATCATCTTCTTGAATGACATCTAATATGTTGGGTGGTTTAGAGTGAGGAAGGAAAGAAAAGGTTACCAGCCTATCTTATCCTTATTCAAATAAAACAAGTAATAAAAACATTTTTCCTATACTTGGATCGAAGCTTAGGTATTCTCTTGTAATACCTAATTCACTAAGATCGATGGCTATGATACCAACATGTCACACCCCTATCTTAGGCCTGGGCGTATGACCAATAGTTGATACCACATTTGTAAATAAATCAGAGTTACGTGTAAAAGCAGAAGTCTTTTTGAAACATGTGGATATAATATTTACATTATAAAAGACGGGATTTATAAAATACCCTTTTTAAGTTATAACAAAAGTATTACTTATTTAATTATAAACCACCATTTTTATATTTAAGTTTATACAAAAGATCCGAGCAATCAGATATCTTGAGCACTTCATTTTCCCAAGCTCTAACATTGATAGACACTGTTAATCAGTAGCAGCCACCATCAAGAGAGCAAACTCATGTACCAGACGATTTGTTAATATAATCATGTGCATTTGGAGTATTTCGTGTTTATTATATTCATATTGTTCTTCTACATCGTTCTTGAATCACCACGATATTTGGATTCCACACAAATATCGTGTTCGTGTTGACATCATACTGTAGTGATCCAGATTCGGGACTTACATGAACCTTTAGTTAAAATATCTTTTCTTTACTTTAAAACCTTTAGTTATAAAGTATTCTTTTTTTCTTTTATAAATTAAAAGTCTTTTTTTAACTTATATTCGTTTATAATATAAACCTTTAGTTTATTTCTTTTAAACCCTACGTTTCTTAACTTCTTCTTTAAGAAACGTATACTTCTTTTTTTTACTATTTAAGAATAGTTATTATTGCTTAAATAATATCTTTAACAAAGAATCATACATATAATCACACACACACACACACACACACACACACACACACACACACACACACACATATATATATATATATGTAGCATCCCGTTTTTCTAGTTTCGATTAATAAATGGAAATACGAGTTAGTATGAGTCGGGCTAGTGTTGGGTTAAATGGATATGGGTTATGGACTTGGGCTATGAAAGAAAGAGGAAAGGACCATGGGCTTAAGCCTTGATCCATAATTATATAAACCATTAATCACACATTTAATTCATTTTACACACATTCCATACACCTCCCAAAACACACACTTAAGCTCTCTCTCTAGTCTCTCTCTCTAGCCGAAATCACCAAGGAAATCCGATCCCTATCCAAGGCTATGATAGTATGATATTGTATGAGCTTAAATCCATTAGATATAATCACGAAACGACGATCTGACACCGTTAAACCGTTTAAGTCATGAGATCCGGGTGGAATCGGGTATAAACCGAACCTATGACGAGCTTAGGGGTCACCCTAGCTCAGATCTGGATCGAACGGGACAAAAAACAGTGAAAAACGAGTTAAAACTCGTTTTTTTCGGCGAATCCGAGGTTTTCCGGCGGCGGCACCGGAAAGGCGGTGCCGAAAAGGTTATACGAGGTTAAGGATGTCAGAGAATGCTTTGACATTCTTTGACCTAACCCTAATTCGTTAACGGGAAGTTAACGAATTAGAGGTAATTCGTTAGCGGGGAAGTTAACGAATTAGAGGTAATTCGTCAGATGATTCGTTACAAGAAACCAAACGAACTAGCCTTAGTTCGTATCCAGATTCGTTAAGGAAAAGATAACAAATTAGCCCAATTCGTTATAGTCATTCGTTAAAGGAGATAACGAAGTAGAAGGTTCAATTCGTTATAGAGGGGTCATTCGTTATAGGGTTCAATTCGTTATAAGGACCAGTTCGTTATGAGCCCAATTCGTTAAGAACCAAGTAACGAACCAGACCATGTTGAGATAACGAACCTGAATAACGAATTAGCTAACGAACTAGACCATGAAAGATAACGAATTAGTTAACGAATCAGGCTTAATTCGTTAGGGCAAATGAGTTAGCGAATTAGAAAATAATTTAAAATTCTAATGGAAAATGTGTTAAGACAGCTCGACCCCAGCCAGGGGCTCTGCCCCTTGGACCCTACTAGGGGCTGCCGCCCCTAGACCCCGCTGCCAGGGGCTGTCACACCCTCAAAATCCACTAACGGAGTTTTACCGTCAGAGGGTGTGAACTAATAGGATCGGAATCATTAGTTATAATCAAACACCATAAATAAAGTTTTCAAACCACGAAAACATTTAAGTTTAAATGTGTGCAGAAGCGTAAATTCATAAACCAAGTGTCGCGTCACGCAGGACGACTTAAAACCCAATTAGTAACAGTTTAAAAACAAGTTTGCAAAACGATAGTGTTCAATGAAATGCATGTTCCTATACCGCTCGCCCGCTTTGGCTACCTGAGAATAACATACTAAAAGTGTCAACACAGGGTTGGTGAGTTCACATATATAAATAAAGAAAATGTTTGCGTTTAAGTGTTTGCGTTTTGCGTTTGCGTTTGCGTTACCAGATAATGTTAAGTCAATTATATATCCATAGGTAGCTAGCCTATAAAACAAGTATTACTAAGTGTTCAACACCGAAGCTGACTGTTTATCAATTGTCTTGCCACCATGTCTACCACGACCATGGAAAATGTGTTAGCTAAGATTACACCCACTCGACCTGCCGTCGAGTTTAGAGTTGGGTGGGGTTTGTCAAACCCAGTAGTACTACTCAACAGTGACTCGCTATTATACAAATACTAAACGGTTCGATGTTATGAAGGACTTTAGTTGGTTCATTTGCCACTTAGCCTTACAAGTGATATATAACCAATAACAAAATCTAAAGCGTTTTGGAGTATGTTATCTCCCCCAAGTAAAAAGCGTTTAAAAGAGTAAAAGGGGAACGTGAAACTCACTGTTTGCGAAGTATTCAAAAACAAGTCAACCGAGAGATGCGCGTCACAGAAAATCCTCACTAGGCTCTAAAACAAGAATGAGATTTTCTAAGTGTTGGAACTATTATTGAGTCTCTAGACTCGGCACATAATGCCTATGCATGAGATACGTTTCGTGTTTCGTTTGTGAATTATGTGTGACTCGACAAACACATTGGTGACACGTTACATATGTATACAACTACTTAAGTATCAAGTACTAACATTGTACATTACTAGCAATCATTCCCCACAAGGGCAATTTAGTCAAAAACATAGCAATTATCTAACAACAAGCACGTTTCATGTATTTTCACATAGTTCAGCAGCTAGTTTTATCAAGACAGATTTCTACTTGAAAGATTACTCTATTCAACAGATAATAATATATCAATTAATTCACCAAAAATCATCACAAAAGCACACATAAGTTAGGTTTCTCACAAAGACTAAAACATTATAGTAAACTCACAGCAGTCAAAATCATGCGCAATAGAATGTTATTTGTTATTACCGTTAAATGAAAAATCCAATTAATGCAAGACCAATTGGGTTAGGTTCCTTACTCAATTTATTTTCTTCCAGAAGTGGAACCAACCCATTTGGTCTTGTAGTTTATGAGATATCTTAGTCGCAAAACAGCCTAACAGCAGGTCTCCCAAATCAGCCTTGCACAACAGTTTTGTAAAATAATAAAACAAACTTTTATACGTCCAAAAATTACAAACTCAGACTTTTCAGAAACTAGACTCGAACTAGTATATTATAGAATCAACAATCGCATCAAAACATAACATTAACATAGAGTTACAGTCGTCCAAACACGAATTCAATAATCTGTCCAGCATCATTTTTCATCAAAACTCAATAAACAATTAACCTATGAACTAACAATCATGCATGTAACCCTAAATCATCAACAAACAACATATTTAACACTTAGGGTTTATGATTATAGGTTTAATCATACAATTAAATGATAGAATAAATTAGATATGGTGTTTCTATTACATAGTTAGCTTCTTGAACCTTCAATTCTTCACAACAAGCTTGAAAATTATCTTGTGTGTGTGTGTGTGTGTGTGGGTGGGTTTACGATCGCCAAAGGGAGAGAGGGGAGGGAGAGTAGCCGTGAGAATGGGTGGGAGGAGATTAGGGTTGTGTAATAATATGCTTAAGTATTATCTTATGTTACACTTCACCCACAACCTTTTAGTCATTCACTTTCTAGTGCAAAATAATAACCCTTGCCTCTTGTGTTTAGTATTTCACATACATATCAAGTAACATATAGATTATAACACATACTTATCAAGTATTTATTGTTTTGATATTTGTCGTTTGTTCACCAATGGTTTGAGTCGACTCGTGTGCGTTTCGGTGCAATCCTGAAAGACTACATGTGTAGTGATTGTCAAGCGTCATTTAAAACCCTAGTTTAAATGTAATGAGATGTGCGTTATAGATCAATTGATCTTAAATTTGAATTGACGGAGTTTGAATTAACGGACTTAACTTGAAATTGACGAGTGTCACAGGGGCGCTGCCCCCGGACCCCCGTTCGTTGAGGGTTATAACTAAACTAGAAACGCGATGTGAGTAGTGATAGTTAATTGATACGTGTAATTGTTTTACAGTTAGTCGAGCACAACTAAGGAAAGGAATAACAATTAACGGTGAACGTGGTCAAGTTCAGGTGAGTTTCTAGCCCCATTTCCTTGTTACGTTTTCGGGGCTGTGTGCATACTCGATGTGATAGTTAATACACTTACCTTAAGTGGTAAGTGTATGCCTTGTATGATTTATATATGATGATTTCTTGGCGATGCGTGAACGATTTTCGGATATTGCATGTACCGTCAGGTGGTAGCTATATATATGATTGGTATGTATGAATATATATGATGTATGCATAATGTATGTATGATATGTTGATGATACGTGAACGCTCTTAGGAGATTGCACGTATTGTCAAGGAAGGTATGTAAGAACATTTATGGTACAGTTTCATGAAACAAATGGACCAAACCCTAATAATATATGTGATGGTAGGGACCAGACCCTTTATAATATCTGTGATGTTGGGGACCAGACCCTTTATAATATCTGTGATGTTGGGGAGCAGACCCTTTATAATATCTGTGATATTTGGGACTAGACCCTTATAATATCTGTGAGGTTATAGGGCAGAAGGCTCTTTAAATAGGATGGATAGTTATATATGAAGAGTAAATATGATTAATCTACACCCCTTCAGGCACGTGTGAAAATATGAGAACAGATTTTGTGTTGTATGATTAACTAGAACTCACTCAGCGTAGCTGACTTTTAGTATGCACGCAGGTGAGTATGTTGAGGCAGCTTGCATAGGAGGAAGCACATGGCCTGAACTTAAAGAAGCTGGCATCTCAAGGAAATGTTATGTTATTTTAAAGACAATTTTATGTTAAATGAATTGGAATGATCGTCAAGACAAGAAATATGGTTATGTAATGAAATGGTTTGAATGTTTTTAATATTCCACGAATGTTTTTATTAACTCTGATATTTATAACCGTGTTTATGAGTAAATCCAACACCCAAATTTGAGGCACCGGTAACGAGGCCTTACAAGTTGGTATCAGAGAAAAGTTCGAGAGATTTAAGCATCCTACATGCTTAGACTCGAACAGAGTATGGGATAGAAAGAAAGAAGATGCCAGTACGAGAATGCCATGTGTCACTCAAGCAAGCTAAGTAAAGGTAAAGTATGCGATTAAATTCACGTGTAAAGTAGAATGATGACTGGATGTTTGCATAATTGCTAAATAAAGAATGTATGAATGCTAGCTTAATGGCTAGGGATAGGAGTATGTGATGATATGAAATGTTTGATTGTTTAACTGTTAGAAGTAGGACTAGCACAAATAGACTCATAAGAGAAAGTGTATAGGACACGGAAAGTAACGTGAGCAGCTAATCACAACTGGCCACTATTATTACCTGTTAGCCTTACTATCCTTGTACTAAATGGTTCCTTAAGTGATGACGTTTGTGTTTTCGTATAGAATACGAATGGCTGGAGCTAAGAAAGCTGCTGGAAAAGGAGGATGTACGGGATGTCGTGGGAGACAGCGTGTTGTCCGAGAACCGTCAATAGAACCAACCGCTAACAATGAAGGCGAAGGGAGTGCAGCCGGTAGAAATCCGAGTAACAACGAGGGAGTTCAACTGGATCCCGCGATTCAAACTGCTATTGCTCAGGCGGTAGCAGTTGTTGTGAAAAACATGAATCCCGATAAGTCTGCTGGAGGCCGTGAAGGAACCGCTGAGAGGGCGGAAGGTGATGGTAAGAAGGATGATGAAGGGGAGAGGGAAGAGTCGAGCGTGGTTAATTCGGTGAAGGTGGATGATAGAAAAAGGGCCGAGGTGGATGAAACTATAAGTCTTTCAAAGGCTGTGATCCACCAAAGCTAACTAGCTTGGGAGATGCAATCGCTACTCTCCAATTGATAACCTCGATGGACAAAATTATCCGAGTTAGCGAATGCCGTCCCGATCAAGATGTGGGGTATGCTACCCAATCATTCAGTGAGGAGGCGATGTACTGGTGGGAGTCTGTTGAGCAGAGGAAGAGTCGAGAAGAGATCAAGGCCTTAAGATGGGACGATCTGAAGGAGTTAGTGATGAAACGATTCTGTGCTAATGCAGAGGTAGATAAGATTGAAATGAAGTTCCTGAGTCTGAAGGCGGGTAAGATGACACACCGCGAATACCTCACTGAATTCAACCGTCTGTCAAGTTTGGTGCCAGATATGGTGGACACTAAGGCCAAGCGAATCAAATGCTACTTTAGGGGACTGCCGCAGAATGGTCGCATCTTGGTCAAGGCGGGTAGACTAGGTACTTTTGATTCTGCTGTGGGGCTCATAGAAACGGTTTACGAGGATTTGACAGATGAGGTGGTTATGGAAGAGAAGAAATAGAAGAAGTGGGTCACTCCTGCCAAACGACCTGGTACTCAGTTATGGAACCCCAAAAACAAGCAGTCAAGAGTTTGGGAAAAGAGGTCGTGTAAGACCTGCGGAAAGATGCATGGCGGTGAGTGTAAGTGGGGTAAGAGTTCTGCTGTGTGTAACAAGTGTGGAAAGGCTCATGATGGGGAATGCAGGATGGGGTCGAATGCATGTTATAAGTGCGGGAAGGTAGGGCATTATGCCAATGAGTGCAATGCAAAGCCAGCATGTTACAAATATGGCAAGACAGGCCATATGGCAAGGGAGTGCACTGATGGTAAGGCTGGAGGTAGTGGGAGGAAAGATGTTGATCAAGCAAGGCCGAGGACTAGAGCCTACATGCTGACCCAGGAGCAAGCTAGACAGATTCCTGATGTTGTGACTGGTACGTTCTTAGTAAACGATATTTCTGCTTCGGTATTATTTGATTCGGGTGCCAATAGAAGTTTTGTAGCTACGCCATTTAGTAAACTAGCTAAAATGAAATGCCGCCGAGTGTCCGAAACCTTCATAGTAGAAACCGCTAGTGATACCTTGGTGAAAATAATTATCAGGTCCCCGATTTCAGCTGGATCTTACTCAAATCATGTCATAACTCACACAAATAGATGTGTTGACAAGGGAGTTAATGACGGGTTGCTATATTTAGAAAATTCACCGTTTGTTAAAGGCGGAATCAATAACAAACATATGGTTGCTTAAAACGTACTCAAAGGTAATCAACACAAACAAGATTTATTCTAAAGATTTCCATTTATATAAATGAATCATACAAGGTGGATAATCGTTTTAGGGTTTCTTGATAAGGAAGGTTTTCATCCGTCACACATAAAATTATTTCTTAATAAATGTGACTGTCTACCTTGTTGTGTTTCCTTGTCTTGTGTGTGTCCAGGTGTTCAGAAAATTCAAACCATAGTCCAGCATCTGGTTCTGAATCCATAGAACTTGTGCACAACAAGCAGATGCAGCAACATATTCAGCTTCTGCAGTTGAGATTGAGACAGTTGTTTGCTTCTTGCATTGCCATGACACTAGCCTTTCTCCCAAGAATTGACATCCTTCTGATGTTGACTTCTGCTCATATTGCAGCCATCATAATCACTGTCTGTGTAGGCAATCAGATCAAATGATTGATTCTTTGGATACCAAATTCCCAAATCTGGTCTTCCCTTCAAATATCTGAATATTCTTTTAATAGCATTCATGTGGGAGACTCTTGGACTTTACTGGAATCTTGCACACACACATACAGCAAACATGATATCTGGTCTTGTAGCAGTCAGATACATCAGAGATCCAATTTTTCCTCTGTATTCATGTTCATCTACAGGCTCCCCCTTTTCATCTGCAATCATCTTTTCCTTGGTATCCATTGGAGTTGAGGCAGTTTTGTACTCACGACAGTTGAACTTCTTCAAGATGTCCTGCACATACTTATTTTGATGAATGAAGATCCCTTCAGCCTTTTGTTGAACTTGTAATCCTAGAAAGAAGTTCATTTCTCCCGTTGAACTCATGTTGTATTTAGACTTCATTACCCCTTCAAACTCCATACACATTTGTTCATTTGTAGAACCAAAGATGATATCATCAACATACACTTGTAACAGAAGCAAGTCTGATCCCTTTCCTTTGTAGAAGAGTGTCTTGTCAATGGCTCCTCTTTTGAAACCATTTTCAATAAGATGATTTGACAGCTCATCATACCATGCTCTAGGAGCCTGATGCAATCCATAAAGGGCTTTGTTTAGCTTATACACCCTGTTTGGATACAAAGGATCCTTAAAACCTGAAGGTTGAGCTACATACACCTCTTCATCTATCTTTCCATTTAGGAATGCAGACTTAACATCAAGCTGGAACACCTTAATGTTCTTTGAGGCAGCATACGCAAGAAAGATCCTGATAGCTTCAGGTCTTGCTACAGGAGCAAAGACTTCCTCAAAGTCTATTCCTTCCTCTTGAAGACATCCCAGAGCTACAAGTCTAGCTTTGTTATTAATCACCAAACCCCTCTCATCCCTTTTATTCCTAAAAACCCATTTGGTTCCTATTGCATATCTGTCAAATGGCTTATCAATAAGATCCCACACATGTAGATCTCTATACTGTGACAATTCTTCCTGCATAGCCTCCACCCAACTATTGTCTTTCAGTGATTGAGCAATATTCTTAGGTTCTATTTGGGATAGAAAATAGGAGTAAAGACAGATGTTTGCAAATTCTGAGTGACTTCTAGTAACTCTTTTATGCAAATCTCTAATGATGTTTTCAGAAGGATGATTCTTTTCCACATAAGGAGTTTGAACAATCATATCTATAGACACAGTTGTGTCAAGATTTGACTTATTGAGTTCTGGTTCTTCAATGATCAAATCAGTCTCTGCATCATGAAATTCTGGTGCTTCATCATCATGTTGTCCTGAAGTAGATGCACCATTGTTTCCAATATTTAAGCTTTCAAATAAATGCTGAAATCTTGCAGTAGATGCAGCTTCTTCTTCACTTGCTTGGTTGCTTGAGTCTTCCTCATTCTGAACTTGATCATTCTGAACATCTTGATTATCTTCTTGAGCTTGTTCAACAATATCATTTGAGGAACTCTTCACAAAGGTATATTCCTCTTCTTTTCTAGCAACCTTTTTCCACAATTTTTCTAAGTCCAGTGGTTTCTTCTTTTTCTCTTCAATTACACTGGTCTTGTAGAATGAATCATCAAAGTCTTCAGGATAAATCTTGAAAGACCTTATTAACTTTTCATGATCAAACAGCCATGCTGCACCGTCAACTGTATTGAATTGATTCTCATTAAAAATGATGTCAGGTGATTCTATGACACTCAAATGGTCTTTCACATATACTCTGTAAGCTTTTGAGTGTGTAGAATATCCAACAAAGAAACAATATAGAGACTTTGTTTGAAACTTGTTCAAATAATCTCTAGTGTTCAAAAGAAAACATTTACATCCAAAGGGCTTGAAAAACTTGATATAAGGCTTTCTGTTGTGGAATATTTCATATGGAGTCTTGTTATGCCTTTTGTTTACAAGCACCCTGTTCTGAACATAGCAAGCAGTGTTTATTGCTTCAGCCCAAAAGGTAACAAGCAAATTAGCATCTGCTAACATGGTTCTTGCAGCCTCAATTAAAGTTCTATTTCTTCTTTCTGCAACACCATTTTGTTCAGGAGTTCTAGGAGCTGAGAATTGTTGAAGTATTCCCTTTTCCGTACAAAATTCTTGCATAACTCCATTCTTGAACTCAGTACCATTGTCACTTCTCATCATTTTAACCTTCTTATTCAACTTGTTCTCAATCATTGTAACACAACCCTTAATCAACTCTGTAGTCTCATCTTTGGTACTTAGGAAATAAACCCAAGTATATTTTGAATAGTCATCAATGATCACAAGACAGTATCTTTTCTTTCCTATACTTGGCACACTCATAGAACCAAAAAGATCCATGTGAAGTAATTCAAGTATTTGATCAATTGAATTGATGAGCTTAGGCTTATGAGTAGATTTGTGTTGTTTTCCCTTTTGACATGAATTACAATGATCTTCCAATTTTAACTCTCTTGTAGGTAATCCTATGACATGTTCACCTTTGACAAGTCTATTCATGTTGTTTAAGTTCACATGACACAGTTTCCTATGCCACAATTTGGACTCATTTTCAGTGGCTTTGGAAACAAAACATGCACCCCCTCTTGAAACAGCTTCTTTCATATTCAGTTCATACAAGTTTCCATTTCTTGGTGCCATCATCATAATCATTTCAGGTGGAATGACAAACTCAGGTTTTAAGATGAAACAGTGGGAATCATCAAAACTGACTTTGTATCCCTTATCGCACATTTGTGATATACTCAGTAGATTATACTGAAGACCTTCAACATGAAACTCATTATCAAAAGAAACCTTTCCATTTGTTAAGATTCCTTTCCTCACAATCTTTTCACCATTTTCATCACTCCCAAATGCTACAGGTCATCCATACTTTTCTTCATAATTAACAAGTGATCTTTTGTCACAAGTCATGTGCCTAGAACATCCACTATCCATATACCATATTTCATTTAGAGGAGTGGACTGTTCCTGCATAAAAGAAAGAGTTTGATTAGTTGAGTGATGAAGTGTAAGCTTCTACAGCTTGCAGCTCATCAATTTCAGTGTCTTTGACAGCTTGGGAAGTGAGTGTTGTTGGTTCTGAATCTTCATGAGTGACTTCTAAGTTGTCTGAATTATCAGTTTTATAACCACACTCTCTTGGGGTTTTAACAAGTAAAGTTGAGGTCTGTAATTCAGCTGAGTCAGTGTTATACTCTTTGATCACATAATCTTTCTTTTCAGAGTAGTCTCTCACATCAGCAACTATCTCAACTTTAGTTTCAGTCTTGGGTTTCCAAAGGAAACCATGTGGTTCATATACATGTTTTAGCAAAAACTTCTCATCACCAGTGAGTTCTGTTGGTTTCTTTCTAGGATATGCACCTTTTCTTCTTGTCTTCTCACTGCTTGATGATTCTTGAGATTCTTCAGATTTGACTTATTGAGTATCTTGTTTGATTCTCAATGGCTGATAGTTCTTTTTGGTCAATTTCTCATGCTTCTTAGGAGATTTACTTCTCCTTGCTGATTCTGTCACTTGCTTCTTTGTTTTTACTTCAGCTTTCTTCTCAATGCCTGTCTCCTTTTCAGATTTCTTTTCTTCTCTGTTCATGGTTTCATTTCCACACACCTTTCCTTTTCCTAGATATACATCATACTCCTGTTTGTACAGGACAAAGTCTTGACCGAACTTTGTTCCATCTGGGACATGAAATGGTTGAAATCTCAATCTCTCATTGCATGAGTCTGTGTGATGACCATATTCATCACACTTCTTGCACCATACCTTGCCTTTAAATTTTTCATATTCTTTTGGTTTCTTGAACCTTTCACTTGGCTTAGGTGTCTTGACTCCTAAAGTCTTCTGATTCTTTAAACCATCAAAATCAATTGAAAAAGGCACAAACTCCTCAATCTTGATATCCTGTCGGTCAAGTTTGCTTTTGACAAAGCTAACCTTTTCCATAATCATAGGTTCTTCACCACTGCTTTTTCTAACCCTTGACTGTCTCTTTTCATATTCTTCCATAGTTTCTACTTCTCCAACATCCAGTACTTCTTGACTAGAGAAGACTGGATAAACTGGGATAAAGTTTTCTGATTCAACTTCTTCAGTTATTCTCTCCTTTTTTTTTGCTTTATCCTTTCCAACACAGCCTTGCTTGGTGGCCTGACTGCATTGTAGCTTATCTTCTTCTTTTCACAATGTCAAAAGATACCTTTTCTCTTTTCATCTTATCATTTTGTTTCTTCATTCTTGGTGGGACTGTTGGATACTTTAGAAGTGATCAACAGACTCTGGTTTCTTGTATTTTCTTCCTCTTTCAGCAGCTTTGATTTCCTCTTCAGTAATTTGATCACTCAAATCACTCAAGTCATCTTTATCCAAATCAATTGACTCAAGGTCATCTTCAGAGACTTGAACTCCAATTGACTTTTCTTCTTTCAATTCTTTCTTCACAACAAACTCTCCTTCTTCACTCACCTCAACATTCTTATACAAATCTACAAGTTCTTCTTTGTCTTGAAAACCATCAATGAATTGTTGTAGATATGCATTTCTTTTCTCTTTATCAACTTTTGGCATAAAGTTGTTGTTGAATGGTGGTGGTACTGCTTTGTACTTGTCTTCTTCCTTAACTTGATTTAAAATTCCACAGATGTTTCCAGTGGAGATCAAGTTCTTCAAAAATTCATTATCAGCTTGTAGTTTTGTGTTCTGTACTTTTTCTTCTATAACCATTTTCTTCAACCCATCTATTTCAGTTGTGAACCTTTTCTGAGCTCTGTAGCTGTTTATATAGTCCTCTTCCAAACTTTTCATTCTTTCCTCACTTATCAATTCACTTGTCTTATATGTATTGATGATACTTTGTTTCCTAAAACACTCACTTTCAAGCTTGCCTACTTTTGTTTTCAATTCATTGATAAGTTCATTTAAATCAACAATAGGAACAGATTGTACCTGAGATGAAGATGGAGTTTCTTTCTCAATTATAGCCATGAATGCCACATTTGCTCTCTTGATATCATCTACAATGTCTTCTTCATGATTGCTCCAATCAAAGTTACCTTCATGTTGTGTAGTCACTGCCATATTTCCTTGGTTTCTTGGTTGATTTTGGTTGGCTGGAACAGTGTTGTTTGGAACATTTTGAACTGCTTGAAGGTTCTGATTATTATTCATTTGAAAACCTTGATTCTGAGGCACCCCTTGATTAAGATTATTCATTTGAGACTGAAAGTTGTTGAAGTTGGGATTGTAATTGTTGTTGGGATTGAAGTTGTTGTTAAAGTTTTGGTTGTTTCTTTGCTGATTCTACTGGTATTGCTGCTGACCTCTTGGTTGTTGATTTTGGAATTGATTCATCTGATAATTTCTTGGCAAGTTGCATTCTCTTGCAAAATGTCCTGGCTGTTGGCAATTGTAGCAGATTGCCTTTGACTTGTCAAATCCAATCCTCTCATTAGGACCAAAAACCAGAGATCTACCAGTTCTATTATACAACCTCTTACTTCTCAAAGCTAACATGGCAGCTTGCCACTTCAAATCCATGTCTTCTAAATCATCTGCATCAATTTGCTCTAAATCATCTTGTACCACACTTGTGTGAATTAGATTCTTTGCAACAAATGCATTATATGAATCAGTAAACATAGACAGCAATGTCTGTGTTTCATTGCTTTGACCATTTCCACCACTAGAGTGAGGTACATTCCCACTTGCCATTGAGGCAGTATCAGTGTCATCAATCAGTTTCACATTGAATCTCTGCTGATTTCCTTGATTACTTGTGCTACCACCAATAAAAGACTTTGGAGTATCAACATTGTGCTTAACTGGTTCTTCAATAATGGGAATTTGTTGTTGATTCTTGGTAGTCAAATTTCCCATGAGTGCAATCAATGCATTTGAAACATTGAAGCAGGGTCTTTCTTTTTTAATCATTTCATTCTCTATCATCTCCAGTTCTGCAGCCTGAAGGAAGCATATCACATCATCTAATTTCAAGTCATTGAAATTATGCTTCTGAAGGATGAACTTGCAAGCAGTATACCATTCTTTTGGCATTGAGTTGAGTAACTTTGTGTTTAAATCAAAGTCAGACATGACATAATCAGTTGTCCTTAACTCATTCACAATACCTAGAAAGCGTTCTAGTATTGATTTTAACCTTTCTCCTTCCTTATACTTGAACCTTTCCAACTGTTGCTTCAATCTTTGCTTCTTTATGTTCTTCAGTTCAGTATTCCCTTCATATATCTCAATGATGACATCATACATTTGCTTGGCAGTTGTGTGATGTGCCACCTTGGTTAAAATCTCCAAAGACAGTCCTAGCTTAATCATAGCCAAGGCTCTGTCATCCACCTTTCTTATTCTTTCTCTTAGAGCTGCAGTTCCATCTGTATTTGCACCTTCTTCAGTTGCAGCTTGTGGACCATTCTTGATGGAGTTCCACATATCAACATCATTGTAGCACACTGTTGCTTCAAAAAGCACTTTCCACTTGATAAAGTTTTCCTGTCCTTACAATCTTGATATCTTGTTAGTAGACACCTCTTGTTCCTCATATCCAGACATTTTCAAAGACATAAAAAAATCAGTTTCTTAGTAAAAATCAAAGTTTTAAAAATAATCAGATCTTAAAACAGGTTGTTCAGATCTGATGTGTCTGATATGATTAGGGCAAGATTTAGATATAAAGATTAAAGCTTTAATTGAAATAAGGAAGAGAAAACACCGGTATATTGTAGATCTGGAAGAAAAATGAAGAACAGAGCTGCTGACGTCACGAATCAATGGAACAGTGGTCTGCTTACATCATCTTTCTTCAAATCTTCAATCAGTAACAAGAATCTTTCCAAAATAGCAGCAACAAGCTCTGATACCACTTCTCAGGTCCCCGATTTCAGCTGGATCTTACTCAAATCATGTCATAACTCACACAAATAGATGTGTTGACAAGGGAGTTAATGACGGGTTGCTATATTTAGAAAATTCACCGTTTGTTAAAGGCGGAATCAATAACAAACATATGGTTGCTTAAAACGTACTCAAAGGTAATCAACACAAACAAGATTTATTCAAAAGATTTCCATTTATATAAATGAATCATACAAGGTGGATAATCGTTTTAGGGTTTCTTGATAAGGAAGGTTTTCATCCGTCACACATAAAATTATTTCTTAATAAATGTGACTGTCTACCTTGTTGTGTTTCCTTGTCTTGTGTGTGTCCAGGTGTGCCCTAAATTATTCTATTTATAGGCTTGACACCCGTGGACAGCTGTCATTCCTTCTAGAAACCCTATCCGATAATACATATTCAAATTACATATTAAGAAATATTCTAAGTGTAAAACAAGTCTTCCGGGTAGGCTTTGCATCAATCTTGTCTTTCCGAGTATGCTCGGCCATCCTTCATAACTTGGTAACATAGAAGTGTGCTCGGGATCAATTTTCGGGTAGACTTTACTTGAAGAGTATTTTACCAAGTAAAATACTCACCGGGTAGACTTCAATCTTCTTGGCTTTATCAGACTTTGCCTGATAAATCCTTACGAGCAACCTTGTTCTTCAATGGTCCTATTAACTCCTTGCCTGGAATAAGCTTATTAGGAAAGTGTGCTCAGAGGCACTTTACCTTGCTAGAGTTGAATCCTGGCCGATGATACTTGTGATACTTCATTAAACACTGGGCATACCCGGACCATCTTTATTAATGAATACCTTGCCCGATCTCCAAATACTTGGTTTCTTGAGCTTGGTTAGCCTAAAGCTTACTCGAAAGTGAACTTTACTTGGCTATGAAGAACAAACCTGCTTGATAAAGTGATCCTTTCCCGGACTTGCATATATTAGTGAACCATACCCGGTAACGTACTAATTAGCAAACCCTGCTCGGACATTCACTAAAGAAGACTTAGTGAAGATAACCTTGCCCGATAGACAAAATATCGTGCCCGGCTAAGTAAAAGTATGCTCGAAGGTCTGAGGTGTACCTGGATCCATACTTAGCGAATTCTGAGGAGGTTGAGAAGATTCCAATCTTCCATCTGATCAGTTTTATGTCAAATCTTGACTTAACAATAATGAAAATGGTTAAGATTTGTAAGATAGAATTAGAGGGACATGAGTTCTCTGTTACTTTGTATGTTATGACCTTAGGAGGGTTCGATGTAGTTTTGGGAATGGATTGGTTGTCTGAATACGAAGCTCAGATAGTATGTAAGAGTAGGATAATAAAGCTAAAATCCTCGGATGGTAGTGCCGTGACGGTTTATGGCAATAAGGAAAGTTCAGGGTTTAACGTCATTTCGATGATAAAAGCCGAAGGGTTATTAAGGCGAGGGTACGATGCCTACCTGGCGTATGTTGTCAACGCTACGGCCGAGACGAAAGAAATGAAAGATGTTCCTATCTTGTGCGATTACCTAGAAGTATTCCCTGAGGATCTTCGGGTTGCCACCGGAGCGTGAGATAGAATTCCAGATAGACTTAATACAAGGAGCCCAGCCCGTTGCAAAAGCGCCTTACCGTCTAGCACCGTTCGAGATGAAAGAATTGATGTCCCAACTGCAAGAACTCCTCGACAAGGGTTTTATTCGACCAAGTGTTTCTCCTTGGGACGTGCCAGTGTTGTTCGTGAAGAAGAATGATGGAAGTATGAGGATGTGAATAGACTATCGTGAGTTGAACAAGCTTATAGTGAAGAATAGATATCCTTTACCCAGGATTGATGATCTGTTTGACCAACTGCAAGGTTCAAGTTGGTTCTCGCGAATAGATCTTAGATCAGGCTATCATCAGCTGAAAGTGAAAGAGGCAGACATCCCTAAAACAGTGTTTCAGACGCGGTATGGACACTACGAGTTCCTCGTAATGTCATTCGGTCTAACGAATGCTCCCGCAACATTTATGGACATGATGAATAGGGTGTGTCGGCCAATGTTGGATAAGTCAGTTATCGTCTTCATCGATGACATATTGATTTATTCAAAAAGCGAGTCTGATCATGCCGAGCATCTAAGGGAAGTATTGGGGACTCTGAAGAAAGAGAAGTTGTATGCTAAGTTTTCGAAATGCGCATTCTGGTTGCGAGAAGTGCAATTCCTAGGTCACTTGATCAATCCTGAAGGGATTACCGTGGACCCAGTTAAGATTGAAGCGATAACGAATTGGAAGACTCAACAGGACCCGACTGATATACGAAGCTTCTTAGGGTTAGCTGGCTACTATAGGAGATTCATCGAATGTTTCTCCAAGATAGCCGCACCGTTAACCGGTATGACCCGAAAGTCGATAGTATTCAGTTGGGGTAAGTTTCAGAAGAGGCTTTTCAGGAATTAAATTAGAGACTCACACAAGCTCCAATCCTTGCCTTACACGATGGTGACGAGGATTTGGTTGTTTGTACTGATGCTTCGCATCGTGGGTTAGGTTGCATGTTGTTGCAACGAGGAAAGGTGATAGCTTACGCGTCTAGATAGTTGAAAGTCCATGAGAGTACTTATCTGACACATGATTTAGAACTAGCGGCAGTAGTGCACGCTCTTAAGATATGGAGGCATTATCTGTATGGTACTAAGTGTACCATTTACACAGATCATAAAAGCTTAAAGTACTTCTTCGAACAGAAAGAGCTGAACATTAGGCAGAGAAGATGGTTAGAATTGATAAAGGATTACGACTGTGACATTAAGTACTATCCTAGTAAAGCTAATGTGGTCGCCGATGCGCTAATCTATAAGAATGAGGAAGTCATTGCAACAGTGAAGTCATACCAGTTGATTATGAACTCAAGTCTATTTGAAGAAATCGTCAAAGTGCAATCAGAGTTGCTGGTAGATGAAGGGCTAGTGAAGAAAGAAAGAATTTTCGGTCAGCAAGAACTCTCTGCCTATACGAGAGGCTATCTTGTCAGAAACGCTGGCAAGCCTGTTCACTAAGGAGGATGTATCCAAGCATGGAGTACCGTTATCGATCGTGTCTGATAGAGATACTCGTTTTACTTTGAGGTTTTGGAAGAAGTTACATGAAGCTATGGGAACAAGATTGAACATCAGTACGACGTATCATCCTCAAACAGATGGACAGTCTGAATGGATGATCCAAACCCTTGAGGATATGCTACGTGCTTGTGTTTTAGACTTTGGAGGAAGTTGGGACGATCATCTGCATCGGCAGAGTTCTCTTATAACAACAGCTACCATTCAAGTATTGGCGTGCCACCGTTCGAGATGTTGTACGGAAGACGTTGAAGAACTACAGTATGCTGGGGAGAGATTGGTCAGAAGGAGATAGGAAGCCTAGAGGTAGTGCAAGAAACCTCCTCAAATTTCGATCAGATCAAAGCGAAAATGAAAGCTTCTCAAGACAGACAGAAGTCGTATGCTGATAAGCGGCGACGACCTATTGAGTTTAACGTTGGTGACATTGTGATGCTTAAGGTCTCGCCTTGGAAAGGAATTATTCATTTTAGGAAGAGGGGAAAGCTCAGTCCTAGGTACATTGGGCCATTCAAGATTTTAGATTGAGTAGGTGAAGTGGCTTACAAGTTAGATTTGCAAGAAGAGTTGGAATTCACTCAACCTTCCATGTTTCTAATCTGAGAAAATGTCTGGCTGATGACACGTCGCACGTGCCATTAATGGACATGGAGGTTGATGAACAGTTGAACTACATTGAGCAACCAATCGAGAGAGTTGACCACAAGGAAAAGAAGCTTCGTCATAAAGTTATCCTACTAGTGAAAGTGATATGGAAGCATCGCAAGGGAAGTTGAATAAGAGATGCGCAAATTTTATCCAAATTTGTTTATGTAATAGTTAGGTTTCGGGGACGAAACCTCTTTAAGGAGGGAAGACTTGTAACATCCTGTTTTTCTAGTTTCGATTAATAAATGGAAATACGAGTTAGTATGAGTCGGCCTAGTGTTGGGTTAAATGGATATGGGTTATGGACTTGGGCTATGAAAGAAAGAGGAAAGGACCATGGGCTTAAGCCCATTATCCATAATTATATAAACCATTAATCACCCATTTAATTCATTTTACACACATTCCATACACCTCCCAAAACACACACTTAAGCTCTCTCTCTAGTCTCTCTCTCTCTAGCCGAAATCACCAAGGAAAACCGATCCCGATCCAAGGTTATGATAGTATGATATTGTATGAGCTTAAATCCGTTAGATATAATCACGAAACGACGAGCCGACACCGTTAAACCATTTAAGTCACGAGATCCGGGTGGAATCGGGTATAAACCGAACCTATGATAAGCTTAGGGGTCACCCTAGCTCAGCTCAGGATCGAACGGGACGAAAAACGGTGAAAAACGAGTTAAAACTCGTTTTTCCGGCGAATCCGAGGTTTTCCGGCGGCGGCGCCGGAAAGGCGGCGCTAGAAAAGGTTATACGAGGTGAAGGATGTCAGAGAATGTTCTGACATTCTTTGACCTAACCCTAATTCGTTAACGGGAAGTTAACGAATTAGAGGTCATTCGTTAGCGGGGAAGTTAACGAATTAGAGGTAATTCGTCAGATGATTCGTTACAAGAAACCTAATGAACTAGCCTTAGTTCGTATCCAGATTCCTTAAGGAAAAGATAACGAATTAGCCCCAATTCGTTATAGTCGTTCGTTAAAGGAGATAACGAAGTAGAAGGTTCAATTCGTTACATAGGGGTCATTCGTTATAGGGTTTAATTCGTTTTAAGGACCAGTTCGTTATGAGCCCAATTCGTTAAGAACCAAGTAATGAACCAGACCATGTTGAGATAACGAACCTGAATAACGAATCAGCTAACAAACTAGACTATGAAAGATAACGAACCAGTTAACGAATCAGGCTTAATTCGTTAGGGCAAATGAGTTAGCGAATTAGAAAATAATTTAAAATTCTAATGGAAAATGTGTTAAGACAGTTAATGAAAATAAAATTTTTCCAAACTGACCTGGAAATTGAAGAAGCTGACTTTTGTATGATTAACTAGAGCTCACTCAGCGTAGCTGACTTTTAGTATGCACGCAAGTGAGTAGGTTGAGGCAACTTGCATAGGAGGAAGCACATGGCATGAAATTGAAGAAGCTGGCATCTCAAGGAAATGTTATGTTATTTTAAAGACAATTTTTATGTTAATTGAATTGGAATGATCGTTAAAACAAGAAATATGGTTATGTTATGAAATGGTTTGAATGTTTTTAATATTCCGCGAATGTTTTTATTAACTCTGATATTTAGAACTGTATTTATGAGTAAATCCAACGTCCAAATGTGAGGCACCGGTAACGAGGCCTTACAATATATATATATATATATACATATCTCTTCTTTTCTTTTCTTTTCTTTGTTATATATTTCTTTTATTTCATCGAGGTATTGAGTATAACTTTGACTTAGGATTTTAAGCCTTTATAATATTTTATTATTATTTAATTCGCCATTATAAGTAGTAGATTATCGCCATGGAGGAAAAATCGGACTATTCGGGGGAGCTGGCGTGGCCTACCTTTGTCGGCATATAATAACCCAAGACGATCGAGCAGCACTTCGACGTCTTTCACCCTTTTCAATTCCTTCTTGGTCAACACTTCACTTTGGCATGCACAACGAGGCACCAACACTTCTTCTCAAGCCGGCACGTTTTATGAGGTGGGTCGTCGGGACATCGTGATGGCAACTCCTTCTTAATTGGAATAATGGTGGTAAGTGGCACAAATATCGAGGAATCGGGAATGGAGATAGAGTATTATGAACACGCTTTTCGAGGTGGATCGAGGGTATGTTTCTTGGGCTTAGAGAGATGCTAGAGAGAGAGATATGAGTGAAATTTGGTGTGAATTGTGAAGAACCCGAGCTTGCTATTCATAGGAAAAATCATAGGAGGCATCGCAATACATGATGGCCTTAAGTTAACCCATCGCGTATTGCGACGTACCCACAACCAGTCACCATATAGGTCTGCCACGTGGCGGCTGATGTGCCACGTGCAGGCACGTGGCGGGACACGTGGCGAACGGTGTGCCACGTGCGGCCACATGGCATGCCACGTGCCTCGCTGTCAAACAACCCATCGCGATACGCGATGGGTTTCCCTTCTAATCCATCGCGTATCGCGATGGGTCAGGAAATCAGAATTTTCAATATTAACCCTAAGGTTTATAATTTGTCATTTTTGGTCCCTAGACTTTGAAAACTTGATGATTTGAACTCGAAGTTTTTACGGTACAGCCGATCTCTTATCGGGTTTCCGATCTTGAAGTAATATAAAACATATGTTACTTGTTTAAAAACATATGTTCAAAAAACATATGTTAACCGTGTACAAATAGAATATCCTTGAATAAAAATTCAAACAAAAACTTCTAACAAAAAAGTAAAGGTTCAAACCGTTGGTGTGTTCCGGCCACCCTTTTTTTTATAAATTAAATATTAATTTGCAAAAACATTTAGACCCAAGTTCACAAAAAATAAACACAAACCTAATATGACAGATCTAAGCATCAACCGATGGTTGGAACCACCGGTAGGTTGCGAGAAAAAGGTCAGCCAACGGAGCAGCGATTTCGAGAAAACGGCCACACCACCTATCATCACCAACAGTGGCGGATCCAGAAAGTTTATTCAGTACGGGGGGGGGGGGGGGGGGAATAATCGTTGAAAGAAAAAAAAAGTGCATATGGAAAATTTGTTCTTTGTTCAATTATGCAATTTGTTTTTACGATCTTTACTACCAAAAAACATCTCAACTTTTAACTTAAATTTCCGTTACGCTAAAGGAATGAACTATACGAGTTCAAAGTTAACAAATATTTTATCTCTTTGCACACAACTAACATGGAAAAAATGAACCATACAGGTTCAAAGTTGCCCTGACGTAACTTTGTGTTAATCTTTTTAAAGCGATAACCAAACTCTTGAATTTTCATGTCGACAACAATATTGTTAAAAAATCAAGTAATATTAAAATCTAAGATTTTAATACGTTTTCCATAATACAAAGGATCTTCTCTAAAAGTGAATTAAATCCGCTTTATTGTATATATGTAAATATACGATATTAATATTTATTCTTCATAACAAAACTTATTATTAAGTTTTCCATGTAGGTTAGTTATTTAACAATTTTTACATTCTTTCTTATATGTAAAACTTTATTTAGATTTAGTTTTAAAACTACAAAAAGATGTTAAAGTGAATTTTAGTTGGGCCAGGAAGAATGGCTGGAAAAAAATTTATAAAAACCTATTAAAGAGACATTTTTTGAAACAAATATACACTAATTTGGAAAAATTGAGTGGGGGTATATACCCCCTAGCCTTCAAGTTAGTCCACCCATGGTCACCAACATAACACCATCACGGTGCCATCGTCCACTGTCACCGGACCAACCCAAATCGGATGAAACAAGATCAGATCTGAAAAAACAAATGAAACAAGATCAGATATGGAAAATAAAATTGTACGTGAGGGGCTAAAAACTCATAGATTAAAGAATAAGATTCAAAATAACCAATCTCCATTGTTTCTTCAGATTTCCCAAAACAATCTCCATTGTTGTTTGGTAATATATACATATATATATATATATATATATATATATATATATATGTATGTATATATATATGTATGTATGTATAGAGCAAGGTTAAAATAACAAGTAAAACTATCCTATGAAGTGTAAGAAGTGGTTTTTACCCTTAAAAAAATAAAACACACCGAACAAAAAACACACTAACAATATCCACCATCAGATCAACATATCTAACGCACCAGATTACTTCTTACACTTGTTAAACAAACTCCACTTCTTATTTTAACCCCACCCTATGTGTGTGTGTGTGTGTGTGTATATATATATATATATATATATAGAGAGAGAGAGAGAGAGAGAAAATACGGATGTTGAAGATAAAGAGAAAAAATGTGTTTGGAAATCTGATTTAATAGTCAAAAAAGTGCAGGAGGAGAGAGAGAGATAAGCAATGGGTAAAAACCAATATGCCCTCTTTTGATTATTGAATTAAAATAAGTAAATTGCATATGTGGCCTCATATTAACCACTCATTTGAGTTTCCAGGGTTTTCACTACTGGAGGAGGTTTTCTTCTTATACTTTCCCTATATATATATATATATATATATATATATAGCAAGGTTATAATAAGAAGTAGATTTTCCTAAGAAGTGTAGAAAGTGTGTTTTCACCATTAGATTAAATAAAACATACTGCACAATAAACACACCGCAACTAAAATAAAACACACCGCGCAATAAACACACTTTCCATATCCACCATCAGATCAACATATGTAATGCACCAGATTACTTCTTACACTTCTTAGACACACTCCAGTTCTTATTTTAACCTCACCCTATATATATATATATATATATATATGGATAAATGATAGAATACGAAAATTGATTATCGTACATTACGTACGCGACACCCACAGCCCTAGATTTCAAAAAACACGTAGTGGCAAATTTGTAAATTATTTTAAAATCGTTTCCATCCAAATTAACCGTTGCATCGATTCAACCATCGTCATCAGCGCCATTTGCAGATATACACTTTAATTGAATTTGAATTGAAATACGCCATTTGCAGAAACCCAGTTGAAGACGTTCCATATTTTTGTTCATATGATCCAATCGATGATCAAATTGAAGGTCGATGGATGATTATTTGATGATTACGAGATTATATGAAGTGATTTCAGTGTTCAATTTCATGTTACAGGTGTTTAATTTTTTATGTTAGTTTTAGAATTTCTGAACACCCAAAACTTCTTAGAACTTCTAAACTTTATCAGAACTTCTAAACTTTTTTTAACACCCAAAACTTCTTAGAACTTCTAAACTTTATCAGAACTTTTAAACTTTTTTGAACACCTAGAACTTCTTAGAACTTCTAAATTTTATCAGAACTTCTAAACTTTTTTAAACACCCTGAAGTTCTTAGATTGTATTAGAATGTTTAAAGATGTTCAATTTTTTTAACACCCATAACTTATTTGATTGTATTAGAACGTTTAAAGATGTTCTTTTATGGTCAGAACGTTTAAAGGTCTTCAGTTTTGTTTCAGAACGTTTAAACATAATATTTTGAACCCTAATCAGAGCTCGATTGAGTGCGTTATTTCTGCAATTCCATAATCGATTGATGATTCTAAAGCCTCTTACACATCATTTCGATTGATTAAATCATCAATTTTTGATCAATTTGAAGATTTTTAATGTTCAGTAACGTTCTATTTCAATTTTGGTTTTTTGAGATTTCATACTGTAAGTTGTGATTAGAGTTTAGAAATTAGATGAGATAGATTAAGGAGTTATGAATTTGGATCAGAATCGATTTAAATCGATGAATTTGATCGCGAACTACTGTTTGGGTTATTTACGAAACTGCCACCGCGTGAAATTAACATCAACGTTCAAAAAGCTCGCGTATCTAATGTACGATAACTGATTATTGTACGTTAACCTCCCCATATATATATATATATATACATATATATATATATACATATATATATATATATATATACATATATATATATATATATACATATATATATATATATATATTTCAATGGGCTTGAACCCTTTAACAAATGAAATGAGCTTGAACCTTCGAGACAAACGGACTTGAACCCTTTTAGTGATATACTAACTTTATTTATTAATTGTAAATCAATATTTTTTGTATGTATTTGTTAAAAATCAATATTTTTATCTAGTTAGTTGTTAATATGTTAAATTATATATATGTTTAAAAAACAAATCACGGCTGTGAGAAGAATTATATTGTAGGTCAATATACAAGCAGTGAAATGTTTACAACTAATGGAGGCAACCATTGCTACGCTCATTATACATTCTTCTAATTTTACACTTCTTTCTCTCTTGTTTTACACATAGAGAACATACTTGAAACCCTAATCGGTCTAAGCGAACGTGGCCTCCGATAGACGATGAAGTCAAGAATGACTAAGACGATGCTAGAAATGGTGGTGGTATGCGGGTGTTGTCTCCGCCGCTGGTGAATCTGTCTACATAAGCTTCAACTTTGATAGGTCATAATTTTCCACCATACGCTAATAAAGTCTTGAGAGTTGTTGCACCATAGCCATTGCCGCATGGAAAGCCGAAGACAACATTATGAAAAGCCCACTCATGTAAGGGCATTCTCAGCCCATTCCCTATATTTACGTGAGGGGGTTTTGTAAATTATGAGGTATGCTTATAAGTGATTTTGAGTATAGGAGACAGAAAATGTTATATGAGAAAGTTAAATTTGGGGTTCACTGTTCATACCGTATAATATTTTAATATTTCTAAAAAGTGGTTGTGAGTGAAAGAGAGAGAAAAGATAATGATAAAGGTATAAAAAGTATTATTTTATTAAACAGGAAGGAGAAAATACAGTAATTTTTAGTGTAATTATATGATATACTAGCTTATATGCCCGTGTGCTACACGGGTTGAGAAATGTCTTTTCGAAAACATATTAATAACAATATATAATAAAATGTGTGAAATTTATAAAAATCAACTTCACATATAACCATAAAATTCAATTAAAATATATTGTGTTAAGAGATATAGATTCTAGTTTTCATTTACTAATTTCTAAAGACCTTACTATAGAGAGTATCGAATAATCCATTTTTGCCTTTGAATTAGTTCACTAAAAAGTTTCATAGAGTATCATTTACAAAATTACATGATAATTAGTACACTTAACTTCTTGATAATATATTAAACTTAAAATATTAAGGGGATCAAGTATACATAAAAACTTCATTAATGTTATTTATATGAGTAATTTGTAAATTTCATATCAAGTTTATAAATAATTATTTTTTTATAAGATTGTAAAAGAAAAAATGAATGAATGTTTATGAAAAAATAAAAAGGTTCGGAAATTGTTGTTAAAAAAACGTCATATTAATTTTTGTATTACACTGTATTATAAAAAATAAAAGAATAAAAATGAACAATATAATTATCAATATAACTTTGAATCTGAATAAAACACTGTTTAACCTAATGTCTTTACATTAACTCCTTTTCATCTTCTATCCTCACTCTTCAATTTTCAATCTTCCATCTTCCACATCGAAAGTATATACTGCTGAACTCAAAGAATCTATTTCGTGTTGTTAAGATCTTTTATATTTGGTGAGTTACTTTTCACATACTAAGTATTGTGTTGATTAAGGTTAAAATAAGTGAAACTGTGAAACTTTTTAGTAAAGACGGTGATGATTAAAATAATCTTTTAAGTTTAATGTTTTAATATAAGTTATCTTTATGTTTATGTAGATTGCATAACAAAATTTAATGAAAAATTATGTATGTGTATTTTGATAAATAAAATTAGGGCTTTTGAAAAGAAATATAATCAAAATGAAATAATGTTTGTATTATTTTGACATTGTGTTAGTGTTTATTTATTGATATGTTTGAATGATAACATAAGCTGTAATACAAAATTAACTGTTATAATCATTCACAGGTCAGATGGGTCCAATGTTTATTAGGATTGTAAAAAACCCTAATGCAACTTCTATGGTAAGCCTTGTAGTTTTTAAATAGTATCAGTAAATAATAAGTATATTAATATAAAAGGGTTTTGAATTTGTATTTATTTCAGAAGCTACCATTAAACTACGATGAGTTATTTTTAAAATACAATTATCCACTTGGTTCTACTACTATTAGAACAAAAAGTGGATCCAGATGGACAGTTTCAATAAAATATGTGAAGAATGCTTATAGGATAACTAAAGGATGGGAAAACGTTGCTTCGGATTTGAAGTTAGCTTATGACGATTTTTTGGTCTTTAAGCATGATGGAAATTCATGTTTCACAATTCAGCATTTCAATGAAACTCGTGTTACTGCTGACGGCAATTCATTCTACAAAAACCTGTTTTATCTTGACATTGATTATACGGTACATATTCTAATTGTGACTTTAAACTAATAGTTAGAGTATAGAAAATTTTAAAATAGTTAATCATGTTTTTGAATATAAAGGTGGTGCCAACTTTGTTTATTCAACGATTTGAAGACCTCGAAAATATCTCTATTAGATATTTTACGATACGTGCTGATGACATGAATGATTGTACAGTCCAAATCCTTCACATTGGAGAAAATTTTTATTTTAGGAGGGGTTGGCTGAAAGTAGTTGAAGCTTTAAAACTGAAAAGGGGACAACATCTGGTATTTGATTATGATGGTAGAGAAAGTTGACAGTTTTCAAGGGAGATGGTATGGAATATGGGTTGACACCATTTAAATGTCCTAAAAATGTTCGAGAAATTATAGATGTTGATCTTGAATCTATTGAAGATGAATCTGATGATAATGTTGATGAGAATAATGATGATTTTGAAGTAACTTCTGTGGGAATGAATCAAGAGTCTGAATATAATGTTGATGTGGAATAGCAGCATTTTGTTGATGTTGATGTTGATGCTGGTAACAATGGTGATGAAGAAATTGTTTGTAAGGCCCCGTTAACGGTAGACCTACTTTAGTGTTGGATTTACTCATAAACGCGGTTCTTAATATCAGAGTTAATAAAAACTTTCGCGGAATAATATAAAAGTCAACCATTCACTACAACATCCATACGTGTCTTTCAAAAACATAACATAAAACATAGCATTTCAAACATCACGACAATCTCCAGATGCCAGCCTCTTCGGATCCTGCCATGTGTCTTCCTCAAGCCAACTGCCTCAGTCGATTAGCCTGCGTGCATACTAAAAGTCAGCTACGCTGAGTGAGTTCTAGTTAATCATACAATATACAATACTTTCACAAACTATCATATGCACCCGGAGGTACATACCTTCATATCTTCTTACAAACTTACTTACATACGTACTTTCATTCTTTTTTTCGTACTTACTTACATACTTTCATTCATACATATACGTTTTAAAGAGCATTCCGCCCTATAACATTCGCCGATATTATTAGGGTCGGTTCCCTACGTTCGCCGATATTATTAGGGTCGGTTCCCTACATTCGCCGATACTATTAGGGTCGGTTCCCTTCATTCGCCGATACTATTAGGGTCGGTTCCCTTCATTTGCCGATACTATTAGTTTCGGTTTATACCCATTTTCCATTAACTGTCTTAACACATTTTCCATTAGGATTTTGAATCATTAAATAATTTGCTACTTAAAAGTCCAAGGGCTTCTTTGTAATTGAATCATTCTTTTATAAGTCCAGGGACCATTCTGTCATTCTTCCAAACATCAAGTTCGTTATTCAGTTCCTAACGAATGGGGATTCTTAACGAATTAGCCCGCATAACGAAATGACTATTGTAGCGACTTAACCCATTTAACGAACTGATTGCATAACGAATTGACCTCTAAGACGAACTGACCTGGTCAACGAATGAACCCTATAACGAATGGGTTTCATTCGTCCCTCTCTTAACGAATGGCCTTAACGAATGAGCTAGTTCGTCCTTATTTCCTTAACAAATTACATGCCTGTTCGTTAATCTTTCCTTAGAGAATCGGCTGGCAAATTACCTCTATATCGCTAGTTACTCCTTAGCGAACTAGGGTTAGGTCAGGGAATGTCAGAACATTCCCTGACATCCTTAACCTCGTACTAACCTTTTCCAGCGCCGCCGCCGGAAAACCGCGGATTCACCGGAAAAACCAGTTTAGACTCGTTTTTCACCGTTTTTCGCCCCGTTCGATCCAGATCTGAGCTAGGGTGATTCCTAAGCTCATCTTAGGTTTGGTTTATACCCGAATCCACCCGGATATTGTGACTTAAACGGTTTAACGGTGTCGGCTCGTCATTTCGTGTTTATATCTAACGGGTTTAAGCTCATACAATATTATACTATCATTACCTCGGGTCGGCACTCGGTTTCCTTCTTGGTTTAGGTTTAGAGAAAGGAAGAACTAGAGAGAAAGCTTAAGTGTGTGTTTTGGATGGTGTATGGAATATGTGAAATGAAGGATTAAGTGGTGATTATGATTTATATATTTATGGGTCATGGGCTTAAGCCCATGATCATTCCTTCTTTCTTTTTCATAACCCAAGTTCATAACCCATATCCATTCACCCAACACTAGCCCAACTCATATTCTATTCATCTAAACCAATAACGACCCACTATGAAATAAACGAAAATTATTTTATTAATATAACCAAAAGTAGGATGTTACATTGTTGGTGGGATTAATGAGGTTTATGTTGAGGTTGATGATGGTACAAATGGTGATGAAGAAAATGATGATGTGGTTAATGTGGTTGATGATCATGATCTACAATTCCAGAAAACAATTTTTGATCATTTGGTAATTCTCTAACAATTGTTGATAGTTTTAATTTTTAACTCCAAATATACGATTCATAAAATATAATGTTTTAATTTTTTTTCCAGCGTTTACCAAATCGGTTTGCAAGAAAATCTAAGTTGAATACAACAAGGAATGTGTTCATCAGAAACAACGATGGGGTGGAGTTTAAAAGTGAACTTCATATGGAAACTCCACACAACAAACCGAGATACCGTGTCCACGATTTCAAAGGTATGTTAACCACTTTTGACTTGAATGTTGGTGACAAATGTTTGTTTGCTTTTAACAAAAGTGAAGGGAAGATAATCATAAGTAATGTGGTTAACAATTAAGACAATTTGTTTTTTGATGTTTTATGTTTGGTAATCACGACTTTGACTTTTTAAGTTTGGTGGATGAAAGTTTTTTAAACAATATTTGAAGTATTGTTTGAAGTTAGAATATGTATGGCTTTTTGTAAGACTTTTTTGTAATTTAAGATGTTTGTAACTTTGTACTATAATTATGAACTACTTTTAATTATATTGCTTTAAGTAAAGGCTTTTTATTATACTGCATGAATTCAACCATTATGATTGAGAAATATATGTAAACATTATGAGATGCAAAATAGTTTACCATAATTGTTTATAAACATGAATATTGATAAACTTTTGAAAAGTACTTACAAACTTCGAAATACTTCTTTATATACAACATTTGATGTTTCATTTGAAGTATTACCATCACTATCTAGAATTAGAACTTTAAGCCCGTCTCGTCTTGTAACTCTTGATAATGCAACATACAATTGACCATGTGTAAAAACGGGCTTTTTCAAATATAATCCAACTCTTGATAGTGATTGCCCTTGACTTTAGTTTATGGTCATTGCGAAACATAAAGCAAGTGGATATAGTCTTCTTTGTAGCTTAATGTGAAGTTTTTTGTCGGTAGGTATTAAAGTAATTCTTGGAATATAATGCCTATCTCCAATATTACTACCTGATATAATCTCCACTTGTATAATACGTTTTCCCAATGAGACCACCTTTAACCGAGTACCGTTACACAATCCACTTTTTTGATCAATATTTCTTAGTAACATAACAGGAACTCCTACCTTTAACACCAACTTGTGGTTCGACAAACCTAATGCTTTAATTCCATTAAGAATGTCGGGAGAGGATAACTTTCATCCAAATTCTCATTAATCATGTCAGTAGGACATACACTATCAAAACATAGATATTCCCTTTCTTCTCCAGGAAATATTGACAGCAAACGATCATTAATTTCCTGAACAATATCATTTTTTGGAGCAAGTATTGCTCTTTCATGAAAATAATTTTGTTTTTTGAAATTTTGTAAAACGGAGGGATAGACAAAGTCTATTAACTCAGAAACTGGATCACATGAATGTCTGATAAGAAAATCTTCTGGTATTTCTATTTGTGCTTCCACGTCATTGGTACCACTAACATTACCTTCGCCTATATCCAAAAGCCATTATGCAAATATTTGTGTTTGCTCAATTTCAGTTGAATGGTTTGATGCACTTAACCTCAGATTTTTTGTCAACTTAAGGACTTTGCAATTTCTCCAAATGTAAGAAGAAGTTAAACATGAGTTTACAATTTGTAGTCTACTTCCACCTGGGACAACCGGTAATATTTGTCTAAAGTCTCCTCCAAAAACAATCACCTTTCCACCAAATGGTAAATTTGAAGAAGCTTAAAATATCTTTTAATGATCTATCCAAAGCTTCAAACCCATGCTTGTGTACCATCGGTGCTTCATCCCATATAATTAGTGAGGTTTCTCTTAATAAATATGCAAGATCGCTATCTGGATTTATGTAACAAAATGAATCCTCAACCAAATTAATTGGAATGTGAAACCTGGAGTGTGCAGTCCTACCTCCGGATAACAAAAGTGATGCGATTCCACTTGAAGCAACACTTAAAATAATTTTTCCTTGAGATCTTATAGATGCACATAAGGTCTTCCAAATATAAGTTTTTCCAGTGCCACTATAACCATAAACAAAAAATACCACACCTTTATTCTTATCAACCGCTACAATGATTTCTTCATACACAGAATGCTGCTCGTTAGTAAATGAAGAAAACAGTTGTTCAAACTCTTGAGCTAACATAACATTGTCATAAGCTAGTTCTTCACTAAGTAAAAGATTATTTGCAGAAGAGATGGAATCTTTATTAGAAAAAGGCATGGTAGAAAACTTTTTTAGAGTAGAATTATTTCTTAATAGAAATTTTTCTATCTCAAACAATGTAAGGTTTTTGACTTGTTCTTCATTAAGTTCTAAACCTGTACATTTAAAATAAAATGTGTTATACAAAAAAATAAATTAAATATATTTTTTTAAATAGAGATAATAAAACATCAAATTGAATCATGATATAAATTTTTATACCTGGATGCTTTAAAACAATGCGTTGTTTGTATAAAATATCATCTGACAAGTAAGTCCACGTTGTTTCCCAAACAAATTCAGGTCTAGACATGCTTTTGGACATTAGCAAAGTGCAAAATAAACTTCTTAAGTAATAACCAGTGCCAGTAAAACTTGCTTCTACAATTGCTTCAACATATTCATTGTCATCATCCAAAAGGACACATGCATAACATGCATCTCTAAATGTTAGATATTCAACAGAGTTGACTGTTCGAATTTGAGAAAATGTTGTTGGATCTTTTACCTTGTTCAACAAAATTCTTAAATAATAAACTTCACCAAGAGAAGGAGAAACTGCATGAATTCTGCCAATGGAAAAACCTTTTTTCCTTGGTTTCCATTAACACTTGTCGGCTTTCCAAACAAAATTTGTAGGAAATTCAACGTAAGTTAAAGTACGTGCTTCTGGATAATTTTGATTGCATTTGAACCACTCTAAAAACATTGAGGAAGCAACAGAAGGTTTATCTAATATATCATCAAGATCATCAAATGGCTTATAAATAACCTGCTGTTGACCAGGTAGATGAAAAGGAAGCCTAATGACTGAGGGAGTCCTATAATGTATATCATATGAAAAAAAATCTTCCATGATGCTTCACATGCAGATATGTATCTACAACTATAGTAGTCTTTGATTTCATCAATGTTTTCTTTATTCTGATTTTCTTGATTGGTTGGTACAAAACAAACGCTTGTATTTTCCAACATCACACTTTACTTCTCAACAAAAAAACCATTATTTCGTCTTCTGTATACGGGATAACCATCACCGTCAATTGATGTGAATTCATGGAACTTTTTTGGAAAATCTTTTGAACACTTTCCGCCAATCATGCATGGACAGTTCTTATTTGCAATGCCACACGGACCATGAATCATGAACTCCCTTACAAGATAATACAGTTTTGGATCTAACTTTTTGTCTGGTATTTCAGCTGAAATAAATGGATCAATATATTCAACTGTTGGAAGTTTGTGATCAGCATTCATAAATAAACACAGATGAACATGAGGCAACCCACATTTTTGAAACTCCACTGTATATACATCTATAAAAAAGATAAATAAACATATCAGATTGTGTCATCAAAATGAATAGTCAAAATATGTGTATTAAATTAAAGTTGAATACAAAGAGAGATTTAATGTTAATAGAAAGTTTGTAATTAATATAATATGTGGTAAGATATGATGGTTTTCTGTATATAGCATAGTATATACTTACTTAATATGAAGTAGGTCAAATCAGATATGAAAGGTCAGGTATAGTAATAACCTAGAGCCGTCAAAAATAATGATGATGGGAGCTGCAAAACCAAAAGTCTGGTTTACGAATTAAATGATTAGATTTCCAAGATTTTGTTTAAAAAATATTAAGAGATGTCAAATGGAAGATGAACAACACATCTTTTCAACTTTCATCTAAAGTTTTCTGAAAAAAAAAAATGGCTGGTCTAGTTTCATGGAGGTTTAAACATTAAGAAGATTGTTTTGTACTCCGAATGAACAATCGAAGGGTGATTAAAATATCAACGGTGAGAGGGGTCTTGAATTTACACGAAGATGTCCTAAGAAAGATGTATGACCTCGGGATTTGTCCCAGAGAGGAATTTCTTAAACCACTCAAGCTCATGAAAAAGCTTCATTAAAGATTCATTCTTCATCAAGTACAACCAGAAATTCCACCACGAGTCATTCAATAGAGTTTTTTTTAAATAATCAGAATATCCAACTTCAAAATGACAATGAAGAAACAAAAAACTTGTCAGTGAATGAAGTTCTAGATATGCAAGGGGTTGATTTTTTTGAAAAGATGGGTGCCATTGAACTGACTTTTGTTGGAACAAATAATTCATCTCTTGTCAGTTTCAAACATGCTCTTTCAAGGAGCCTCGTTAAGGAAGAAGAAATTCTAAAATAACTTGTTGATGATGGTTGGATTAGTGGTGAAGAATCTGAAGGTAGTGATGGTTATGTCACGAATGTGGATGAAGACATTACAAGTGATGAAGAATGCTTCTACTGAGGTAAATAAATTAAAAGTTCAAAATTTATATATTAATCTTTTTACTTAATTTTGTACCTTATATTATTTGTATTTCTGAATTTAGCAGTCATTTTATACATTGAGAAAGTTATGATATGTAACATTTTACACATAGTACAATAGGGGAAATGTGTTATATGTTTTTCATATAAAAATTATATTGTTTAACTAAATAGCTGTAATATATTAGTGTTATAATAATATGAATATTAAGGGTGTGTTTCGGATTGCTTATTTAAATGAAAAAGGACTTTTTGTTAAAAGGACTTATAAACTTATGAATTTTTGAACCAAATCCATTAAGACTATTAGGTAACTCAAATCCATTAAGTTAATAAGTTAGACATTCCTAACTTTTCAAAACTTATTTATTTTGCTTTCACCATAAGTTAAAATCCAAAAAGCCTTATCGTTTGCCAAACAACTTATACACCTTATTAACTTTTGAAAAAGTTTATAAGTTAAAAGTTATGAAAATAAGGAATCCCAAACACCCCCTAAATAAGAAATTTTAAGAGATGTTTTTGTTTGCTTATTATTAGAGTTTTATTAGAATAGTTTTAGGTTCAAATATATAAAGCACTTCAATAAGTTAGTTAAGGTTTAATAGTAACGCTTGAAAATACTTATTATTATAATAGTTTAGATTAATTGGGAAAATGAGAACAACAATTAAGCATTTAAGTTATAATGTTTTGAGTTTTGGTTTTATTTTGGATATAGGTGGTGGCTGGTAGAGAATGCAGGTGATGGCTGGTGGTGAATGCAGGTGGTGGTGTTTAAAAGTTTGTTTTTTAAGTTTTTTATATGTAATGGTATGCTTATGCTTAACTCAAGACAATTTTTCCTTCTATGGTTAACTGTTTGCCTTATGTTTATAAGGCTTAATATTTTAAATGGATGGTTAGCAAGTAAAATAATATTATGTAGGATGGTATGTTAAATATTTATAATTATGTGATGTATGATAATATATTTCATATGTATAATTATTTTTCTTAAGATGGTTTGATAGCATAAATATATGTTTGTTGATGATTGGTATAAATAAGGAGAAAATAAATATCTGCTTGGATCTTACCAAGTATTGAATTCTCCTTGATGTCTTTAATGATAGAATCCAATTTTATTTTGAATAATCGACATAATCAGGTATGTCTTCGGCATTAAGCGTTGTGTCTTCTAAAAATCTTTTAACTTCTGGCCATTTTGGGTTACATGTAATTGTAATGAAAAAATCTGGATAACCATACCACTTACAAAGAGACATGGCATCTAAATAGTTTTGCAACATGTAACGTGCACTACCAGTAAAGGAAGAAGGTAGTATAACACGCTGACCAACTGTAGACTGATCGTTCTTGCCTTGATTTTGAACAAAACGTAAATTCTCATAAGTCTCACATCTTAATTTCTTTTGCTGATTATGTATGAAAAAGAGTCTTTCACTTTCGATCATTGTATACGCATCAACCAAAGATTGTTGAAAAAGCCGCCTAGATTGTAGAATCAATGAAAAATGATTCAATCTGTCTTGGATCATGTAACAGAAAAATTCTCTCATTATGCATAAGCGTGTTTTAGTGGTGTTTGAACCAGAAACATCACGATGAGGAATGTCAATTCTGTAACAATCATTACCATAAATAAAAATTATTCGATACTGAAGTGGCACATAAGAAGGATGTAATTCTTTAATACGTTGCAGAAAACCCTCTTTGGTCTTGACAATAATATCTCTAGGTTCAAGTGACGTGTCAATGTCTCCAACAACTAAAGCAGCAACCTCAGAAGCAGTTGGCAAGTTATATGTTCTTCCATCTTTATTTCTTTTTGCAATATGGCGTAACTTTAGATCAACATGAGGATTGCTTTGAAAACAGTCACGGGCCATTCAGTAAGATTTCACCAACTCATTGTGTACATCTAACATGTTTTTCAACTCTTGAATAATCTGGACATCTAAAGTTTCAGATGCTTCTGTCGACACGTTGTTGTGTTTACAAAAAAAAAAATTATGTAACGCAAAAATTAGTTACCTATTCTAAACACTATAAATCATATAAATTATAATTATGTTAACTAAGTAGAAAACATACCCTAAACATTCTTGTCTGTTTTCCATCTCATTTTCAGTATCATATATATATATATATATATATATATATATATATATAACTGAGAAAATTTTGCCTTTGAACCATCTGTTGGTAGAAGACTTCCAATGGAATGGTAATTTTCACCGCTCAATCTAAATATAAAAGGACCTTTACCTCGGTTGATGGAGGAATCAACTTTTCCACCCATTGATGTAAAAGCAAACATTGAATTGTATCGACGAATGTTTTTCAAAAAATGTTTGATTTTTGAATCCAAACCACTAAAAAGACGTTTATAAACTGGATGGATGTTCTTTAAAAGTTGGAAGATGAACTTTGATGTATCAACAACATAAACTAAAGCTTGATTTATTCTTTCTTTGTCTACTTTGTAACGCTTCATCCTTCCACAATTTTGCATTACATTTTTCACATACATGACTTTGATCTCCATGATCTAAATAATATGACCAAAATTATTTACTACATTTATTAATACTTCATTATAAGATAGTAAAATTTGAGATGTTAATAAAATATAATAAAATAAAGAAAATTTGTTACCTTTATATTTACTAGAGAAAATTTGATTCATTAATTCTACATCATCATCATCTTGATCTTGTTCTATTACATCTGATGTAGATGTATTGGATTTATTTTGTTTTTTGATTTGGATGAACATGCTTTAATATTCTTAGTGTTAAGAGGTTGAGAAGTTGCTTTTTTGGAATTAAGATATTATTTTCGGATGAGCCGAGAGAATTGTGGATTGCTGTTATCATCATTGCTAATAGACACTATAATATATATACAAAACAATTATAAGTAAGTAGTAACATATAAATAAAAATATGTATCATCATATAAAGGAAAAGTATAAAAGATAAGTATAGTTGTTAAAATATACCGTTGGTAATATCCGAAAGTGGTTGTGTAATATTATAATCTAAAGAGGCAATAACGTTATGAACATTTGTAACTAATTGATAAGAAACATAATTTCCCTTTCCATGGTACTTATTTGGTTGTGTTATTGGAAGGTTGAAACTGAAATTGATGTCTTCCAAAGATGCTGCAAAATCATGAATGTGTATTGTGATGATGGATGTATTATAAAGAACAATAGATTTAGATATATTACCTTGAAAATTTTGGCTTAAATTTGGTGAGTACATCTTTTGTTTTCTGTTTTGTTTTCTTTCTTTAAAAATTGTATGTAAATAATTTAAATTGTAATTACATAAGTAGATATAAATTATAAAAAAATTATACCATTTGTTGTGTTAGATTGTGGGCTTATTATCTATGAATCTGTATGACAAAAAATAGTATAATTGTTGTTAATAAACATGTCTATATTTATAATTTATAATACATAAGTATGTTACAAAAATAACCTTCGAAATTGCATCGTACGTGAAATTGTTGGACTTTTTTAACAGCCATTTCGAATTTCCTTTTCTGTCTCATAAACTTTGCCTCAACAGTGATTTTGATCTGTAAAAAATGTTTTTTATTAATTAAAATTAATAGTTGTATGTAAAAGAAAAGGTAATGTATAACATGGTATTTAAAAAATTAAATGAACAAAACATGATGTTGCTATTCTATAATGAAAAACTTAATATAAAATATTCGAAAATATTACATTATAGTTTTCATTAAGAAATTTATATTGAATTACAAAAAAAACTGTAAAGTTTTTAAATGAATAAATAAGGTGAAAATTTGTAACAAAATAAAGTTTTTGGTAACAAAAACATCTAATACTTTAAAATATAAACATAAACTAAATTAAAAACCATAACATAGTGATACATTTTCAAATTGTCTTTAACCAAAAGGTACACAACAGGAAATACAACAATAAAACCATAAACCTTGGAATGATTCCAAAATCTGATAATAGTTCTTAAACAACATAGATAATTAAAAAGACTTGAAAATAGCATAGAGGAACATTAAAAACATAAACATAAACACTTCATTTTTCGAGCTTGGGGATTAGCAGGGCAGGTTTGCCATCAGAAACAGGTTTTGTGGTAGACATGTCCCCAAGTTCAACAACATCGTAAGTGTTCATCAAATTTTTCTTGAAACATGGATTTTTTGATTTCCTCTTAAAAGTTTCAGTCTCACAAACATCAGGCATCTCAATTTGTTTGTCATTAATTTGTTTTCAGCTGGAGTAATGACATTATCATCCATAATTTCAACAACAGCCTATAAATTTATAAAATAAGCTTGTAAGTAAATGTTACATTTTCTATTCAGAAATATAAAAATGAAAGTTAATTTATGCAAATTACTATTGATCTAAGAGCTTGACTTGAGTCAACACCACCAAAATTATCAACGTGATATGTATTTACAAAGAGAATATGAACTTTAAATATTAAATAATAAATTTATATAAGGTTGAAATATATATGTAATACTGTAAATAATTGAAAGAATTTTAATTGTATAAAGGTCATACATTGCGGTTCACTGTGTCTTGAGACTGACTATCATTTAAACAGTTGGTCAAACATGCAGACTCAACAACCTATAATTTTTTAAAATTATCTCAGCAGTATCTTGGTGAAAATAGGTATGTTCGTTAAATTTAAATGTAAATGTATTACCTCAACATTGTTTGACTTTTTTAGAAGCTCAAAGATAATATCAGCGTCATCAATGACTTTTGAAACACCAACAACCCAGAAGTTGTTATTCTGATTAAACTGGCTAATATCAATCCGAAAAGCAAATGTAAGGCCCCGTTACCGGTGCCCTACTTTGGACGTTGGATTTACTCATAAACACAGTCCTAAATATCAGAGTTAATTAAAACTTTATGCAAAATATAAAACTTTCATAAAACATTACATATCAAATCATAAACATGTCTAAAAACATTCTTCTTGTCTTTCAAAATCAAAACATAACTTATAAAACATAACAGGTCTTCAGATGCCAGACTCTTATTCTTCTGCCATGTGTCCCCGCTCAAGCCAACCGTCTCATTCTACTCACCTGCGTGCATACTAAAAGTCAGCTACGCTGAGTGAGTTCTAGTTAATCATACATCATACATTACATACACTTACCTTCAATCATGCATCCGAAGATACATAATATTTACTTTACTAATTTACTTACATACATACATACATTCATACTTTATTACTTTCATACTTTATGTTTACCGTCCATTCTATCTCAGATATTATTAGGGTCTGATCCTTTTCTTCTCTATATCAGATATTATTAGGGTCTGATCCCTTACTTCTTCATCTTCGTACATTCTGTCTTTGCATACCCGTAACATACATATACTTTCTTTAATCATTCATACATACTCATATGTTGTACACACACACACACATACACACATATATATATATATCATACACATTCATCTTTCATATAAATAACTCCCTTGTCAATTCGTGAAATATCCGAAGATCGTTCACGTACTGACAAGCTTTCATTCACAATCATAGCATAATATCTATCACATAAATCATACATGGCATACACTTACCATTCAAGGTAAGTGTATAAACTATCACATCGAGTATGCACACAGCCCCGAAAACATAAAAAGGAAATGGAGCTAGAAACTCACCTGAATGCGGTTACGTTCACCGTTAATCATAATCCCTTTCTTGAGCTGTGCACGGCTAACTGTATAATTTTTACATGTACCAATTAACTATTACTACTCATATCGTATTTCTATCTCTATATAACCCACAACGAACGGGGTCCGGGGGCAGCGGGGTTCTAGGGGCGGCAGCCCCAAGCAGGGTCCAAGGGGCAGAGCCCCTGGCTAGGGTTAAGCTGCCAGGTTAGCTTGGAAAAATTTTATTTCCATTAACTGTCTTAACACATTTTCCATTAGGATTTTAATTTATTTTCTAATTTGTTAACTCATTCTTCATTACGAATTAAGTCTGATTCGCTATCCGATTCGTTACCTTGTATTTATGAGCAGGCATAAATATAAGACAACATACATGTTAAGCGAACTTAACTTCAGCGAACTTAACGTTCAGCGAACTTAACATTCAGCGAAGTTGATCAATAGGCGAACTTGCTTGTAGCGAAGCTAAACATAGGCGAAATTGCATGTAGCGAAGTTAACAGCATGCGAACTTAGCTGCAACGAACTTGCTTACAGCGAAGTTGTCCAGTGACGGGATGATTTTCATCAATCTTAACAAGCATCTTGCGATTTTTAATACCCTTGTTATGGCTCGATGTAAGGCCCCGTTACCGGTTCCCTAATTTGGACGTTGGATTTACTCATAAACACGGTTCTAAATATCAGAGTTAATAAAAACATTCGCGGAATAGTAAAAACATTCAACCATTTCATTACATAACCATATTTCTTGTCTTAACGATCATTCCAAACTATTTAACATAAAACATTGTCTTTAAATTGACATAACATTTCCTTGAAGTGCCAGCTTCTTCAAGTCCATGCCATGTGCTTCCTCTTATGCAAGCTGCCTCAATCTACTCACCTGCGTGCATACTAAAATTAAGCTACATTGAGTGAGTTCTAGTTAATCTTACAACATACAATCTGTTCTCATACTTGCACACGTTCCCGAAGGGGTGTGCATTAATCATACTTACTCTTTATATATAACTATCCATCCTATTTAAAGAGCCTTTCGCCTTATAACCTCACAGATATTATAAGGGTTTGGTCCCCAACATCACAGATATTATTAGGGTCTGGTCCCTACCGTCACAGATATTGTTAGGATCTGGTCCCTACCGTCAGAGATATTATTAGGGTCTGGTCCCTTTGTTTCATGCAACTGTACCATACATGTTCTTACATACTTTCCTTGAAAATACGTGGAATCTCCGAAGAGCGTTCATGTACCATCAACATATCATACATACATTATGCATACATCATATATATTCATACATACATCATATCTTACATCATACATATCAATCATATCTTTAACTACCACCTAACGGTACATGCAATATCCGAAGATCGTTCACGCACCGTCAAGCAATCATCATACATAAATCATACAAGGCATACACTCACCACTTAAGGTAAGTGTATTAACTATCACATCGAGTATGCACACAGCCCCTAAAACATAACAAGGAAGTGGGGCTAGAAACTCACCTCAATGCGGTTGCGTTCACCGTTTATGGTTATTCCCTTTTTTAGCTGTGCACGACTAACTGTATAACAATTACGCATATTAATATCTATCACTATCCATAACGTATTTCTAGTCCAATTATAACCCTCAACGAACGGGGTTCGGGGGCAGCGCCCCTGGCAGCGGGGTCTAGGGGCGGCAGCCCCTAGCAAGGTCTAAGGGGCAAAGCACCTGGCTGGGGTCGAGCTTCCAGGTCAGCTTGGAAAAATTTTATTTCTATTAACTGTCTTATCACATTTTCCATTAACATTTTGAATCGTTAGTTAATTTGCTACTTAAAAGTTCGGGGGCTTCTTTGTAATTAAATCATTCTTTTCTAAGTCCAGGGACTGTTCTGTCATTCTTTCAAAGTTCTAATTCGTCATTCAGTCCTTAACGAATGGGAATTCACAACGAATTAACTATTATAACGAATCTGCCATTGTAACGAATCAAGCATCTTAACGAACTGGTCCTTATAGCGAATTGGACCTTAATGAACTGATCCTTATACGAACTAGACCTTAACGAATTGGACTAGTTCGTCATTATTTTCCTTTACGAATTAGATAACGAATCAAGGCTAATTCGTTAGATTCCCGTTAACGAATTAGTGTTAGGCCAGGGAATGTCATAACATTCCCTGACATCCCTTAACCTCATACATACTTTTCCGGCGCCGCCGCCGGAAAACCGCGGATTCGCCGGAAAAACGAGTTTAGACTCGTTTTTCGCCCCGTTCGATCCAGATATGAGCTAGGGTGATCCCTAAGATCATCTTAGGTTCGGTTTATACCCGAATCCACCCGGATCTCGTGACTTAAACGGTTTAACGGTGTCGGCTCGTCGTTTCGTGTTTATATCTAACGGGTTTAAGCTCATACAATATCACACTATCATTACCTTGGATCGGGATCGGTTTCCTTGGTGATTTCGGCTAGAGAGAGAGAGCTTAAGTGTGTGTTTTGGGAGGTATATGGAATATGTGTGAAATGAAATTAAAAGGGTATTAATGGTTTATATAATTATGGATCATGGGCTTAAGCCCATGATCTTTTCCTCTTTCCTTCATAACCAAAGTCCATAACCTAATTCCATTTACCCCAACACTAGCCCAACTTATACTCACTCATACCTTCGTTTATTAACCGGAACCCGAAAAACGGGATGTTACAAGTCTTCCCTCCATAAAGAGGTTTCGTCCCCGAAACCTAACTATTACATAAACAAATCTGGATAAAACTTGTGCATCTCTTCCTCGACTTCCCATGTAGCGTCCGATCCCTTGCGATGCTTCCATTTCACTTTCACTAGAGGTATAACCTTGTTTCGGAGTTGCTTTTCCTTGCGATCAACTATCTTGATTGGTTGCTCAATGTAATTCAATTGTTCATCAACCTCAACGTCCATTAATGGTACGTGCGACGTGTCATCAGCCAGACATTTCCTCAGATGAGAAACATGGAAGGTCGAACGAATTCCTTCTAACTCTTCGGGAAAATCTAGCTTATAAGCCACTTCACCTACTCGATCTAAAATCTTGAACGGTCCAATGTACCTCGGACTCAGTTTTCCTCTCTTCCTAAAACGAATAATTCCTTTCCAAGGCGAGACCTTGAGCATCACATTGCCACCAACGTTAAACTCAATCGGTCGTCGCCGCTTATCAGCATACGACTTTTGTCTGTCTTGAGCAGCTTTCAACCTTGCCTTAATCTGATCAAACTTTGAAGAAGTTTCTTGAACAACTTCCAAACTTCCCATATGCTTTTGACCAATCTCTCCCCAACATACCGGAGTTCTACAACGTCTTCCATACAACATCTCGAATGGTGGCATACCAATACTTGAATGGTAGCTGTTGTTATAAGAGAACTCTGCCAGATGTAGATGATCATCCCAACTTCCACCAAAGTCTAAAACACAAGCATGTAGCATATCCTCAAGGGTTTGGATCGTCCTTTCAGACTGTCCATCCATTTGAGGATGATACGCCGTACAGATGATCAATCTCATTCCCATGGCTTCATGGAACTTCTTCCAAAACCTCGAAGTAAAACGAGTATCTCTATCAGACACGATCGATAATGGCACTCCATGCTTAGATACAACCTCTTTAATGAACAAGCTTGCTAACGTCTCTGACGAGATAGCCTCTCGTATAGGCAGAAAGTGAGCACTCTTGGTCAAACGTTCCACAATCACCCAGATGGTATCATGATGCTTAGCTGTACGGGGTTGCTTAGTTATGAAATCTATGGTGGTGTGTTCCCATTTCCATTCTGGTATCTCCAAAGGTTGCATCTTTCCATAAGGCTTCTGATGCTCTGCCATGACTTGTAAACAAGTTAAGCATTTAAAACATAATCTACCACGTCATTCTTCATACCCGACCACCAATAATCTCTTTTCAAGTCTTGGTACATCTTAGTAGCTCCTGGATGAATCAAATATCTTGACTTATGAGCGTCATCTAAGATTCGACCTCTAAGATCTCCATGACGTGGAATCCACATACGATCAAACCTAGTCTTAACACCATGCGTGTTACCATCAATTCATCTTGTTGACCGAAAATTCTTTCTTTCTTCACTAGCCTTTCTTCTACCAGCACTTTTGACTGCACCTTGATGATTTCTTCAAATAAACTTGAGTTCATAATTAGCTGATATGATTTTACTGTCGCAATGACTTCCTCATTCTTACAGCTTAGCGCATCAGCGACCACGTTAGCTTTACCAGGGTAGTACTTAATATCACAGTCGTAATCCTTTATCAACTCCAACCATCTTCTCTGTCTCATGTTCAATTCTTTCTGTACGAAGAAGTACTTTAAACTCTGTGTAAATGGTACACTTAGTACCATACAGGTAATGCCTACATATCTTAAGAGCGTGCACCACTGCCGCTAGCTCTAAATCATGTGTCGAGTAAGTACTCTCATGGACTTTCAACTGTCTAGACGCGTAAGCTATCACCTTTCCTCGTTGCATCAACACGCAACGTAAACCGCGATGCGAAGCATCAGTGCAAACAACCAAATCCTCGTCACCATCGGGTAAAGCAAGGATTGGAGCTTGCGTGAGTCTCTTCTTTAACTCCTGAAAAGCTTCTTCTTGAAACTTACCCCAACTGAATACTATCGACTTTCGGGTCATGCCGGTCAACGGTGCGGCTATCTTGGAGAAACCTTCGATGAATCTCCTATAGTAGCCAGCTAACCCTAAGAAGCTTCGTATATCAGTCGGATTATGTGGAGTCTTCCAATTTGTTATCGCTTCAATCTTAGCTGGGTCCACGGTAATCCTTTCAGGATTAATCACCTGACCTAGAAATTGCACTTCTCGTAACCAGAACGCGCATTTCGAAAACTTAGCATACAACTTCTCTTTCTTCAAAGTCTCCAATACCTCTTTCAGATGCTCAGCATGATCCGACTCGCTCTTTGAATAAATCAATGTATCGTCGATGAAGACAATAACTGACTTATCCAACATTGGCTGACACACCCTATTCATCATGTCCATAAATGTTGCAGGAGCATTTGTTAGACCGAATGACATCACGAGGAACTCGTAGTGTCCATACCGCGTCCAAAATGCTGTTTAGGGATGTCTGCCTCTTTCACTTTCAGCTGATGATAGCCTGATCTGAGATCTATTCGTGAGAAACAACTTGACCCTTGCAGTTGGTCAAACATATCATCAATCCTAGGCAAAGGGTATCTATTCTTCACTGTAAGGTTGTTCAACTCACGATACTCTATGCACATTCTCATACTTCCATCTTTCTTCTTCACGAACAACACTGGCGCGCCCCAAGGAGAAAAACTTGGTCAAATAAAACCCTTGTTGAGGAGTTCTTGCAAATGGGACATCAATTCTCTCATCTCGGACGACGCTAGACGGTAAGGCGCTTTCGCAACGAGCTGGGCTCCTGGTACTAAGTCTATCTGGAATTCTATCTCACGCTCCGGTGGCAACCCCGGAAGATCCTCAAGGAATACTTCTGGGTAGTCGCACACGATAAGAACATCTTTCATTTCTTTCATCTCGGCCGTAGCGTTGACAACATACGCCAGGTAGGCACCACACCCTCTTCGTAACAACCCTTTCGCCTTTATCATCGAAATGATGTTAAGCCTTGAACTTTCCTTATCGCCATAAACCGTCACCGCACTACCGTCCAATGACTTTAGCTTTATTATCCTACTCTTACACACTATCTGAGCTTCATATTTGGACAACCAATCCATTCCCAAAACTACATCGAACCCTCCTAAGGTCATAACATACAAAGTAACAGAGAACTCATGTCCCTCTAATTCTATCTTACAATTCTTAACCATTTTCATTACTTTCACCGAGGTGTCACTAGCGGTTTCTACTATGAAGGTTTCAGACACTCGGAAACATTTCATTTTAGTTAATTTACTAAATGTCATAGCTACAAAACTTCTATTCGCTCCCGAATCAAATAATACTAAAGCAGAAATACCATTTACTAAGAACGTACCGGTCACAACATCAGGGATCTGCCTAGCTTGTTCCTGGGTCAGCATGTAGGCTCTAGTCCTTGGCCTCGCTTTATCAGTATCCTTCTTCCCACTACCTCCAGCCTCACCATCAGTGCACTCCCTTGCCATATGGCCTGTCTTGCCACTTTTGTAACATGCTGGCTTCGCACTGCACTCATTGGCATAATGCCCTACCTTCCAACACTTGTAACACGCATTAGACCCCATCCTACATTCTCCACCATGAGTCTTTCCACAGGTCTTACACGACCTCTTTTCCCAAACTCTTGGCTGCTTGTTTTTGGGGTTCCATAACTGAGTACCAGGTCGTTTGGCAGACGCGACCCACTTCTTCTCCTTCTTCTCTTCCATAACCCCATCATCTGTCAAGTCCTCATAAACCGTTTCAGCGAGCCCCACAGCAGAATCAAAAGTACCTGGTCTACCAGCCTTGACCAAGACGCGAATATTCTGTGGCAGCCCCCTAAGGTAGCATTTGATCCGCTTGGCCTCGGTGTTCACCATATCTGGCACCAACCTTGACAGACGGTTGAATTCAGTGAGGTATTCGCGGTGTGTCATCTTACCCGCCTTCAAACTCAAGAACTTCATCTCAACCTTCTCTACCTCTGCATCAGCACAAAATCGCTTCATCACTAACTCCTTTAGATCGTCCCACCTCAAGGCCTTGATCTCTTCTCGACTCTTCCTCTGCTCAACTGTCTCCCACCAGTACATCGCCTCCTCACCGAATGATTGGGTAGCATACCCACAGCTTGGTCGGGACGGCATTCGCTAATTCGGATAATTTTATCCATGGCGGTTATCCATTAAAGAGTAGCGATTGCGTCTCCCAAGCCAGTTAGCTCTAGCGGGTCACAACCCTTCAAGGACTTATAGTTGCACCCACCTCGGCCCCTTTTCTTGTCATCCACCTTCACTGACTTAACCACGCTTGATTCTTCCCCCTCCTCTTCATCATTTTTCTTACCATCTCCTTCCACCCTTTCAGCGGTTCTTTCACGGCCTCCAGCAGGCCTTTCAGGATTCATGTCCTTCACAGCAGCTGCTACCGCTTGAGCAATGGCAGCTTGAACAGCAGGGTCAAGTTGATACCCCTTGTTGTTACTTGGATTTCGACCAGCTGCACTTTCTTCTCCCTCATTGTTAGTAGCTGCTTCCACTGAGGGTTCTTGGACAACGCGTGGCCTGCCACGACGTCACGTACGTCCTCCTTTTCAAGCAGCTTTCTTAGCTCCAGCCATTTTTATTCTATACGGAAACACAAACATCATCACTTAAGGAACCATTTAGTACAAGGATAGTAAGGCTAACAGGTAATAACAGTGGCCAGCTGTGATTAGCTGATCACGTTACTTTCCGTGTCCTATACACTTCCCTTCATGAGTCTATTTGTGCTGGTTCTACTTCTAACAGTTAGACAGTCAAGCAGTTCACATCATCGTATACTCCTATCCCTAGCAATTAAGCTAGCATTCATACATTATTCTACTTCACATACTTTACCTTCATTTAGCTTGCTTGAGTGACACACGACATTCTCGTACTGGCATCTTCTTTCTTTTCTTACTTTTATCCCATTCTCTGTTCGAGTTTAAGCATGTAGGATGCATAAATCTCTCGAACATTACTCTGATACCAACTTGTAAGGCCCCGTTACAGGTGCCCTACTTTGGACGTTGGATTTACTTATAAACACAATTCTAAATATCAGAGTTAATAAAAACATTCGCGGAATATTAAAAACATTCAACCATTTCATTACATAACCATATTTCTTGTCTTAATGATCATTCCAAACATAAAACATCGTCTTTAAAATGACATAACATTTCCTTGAGATGCCAGCTTCTTCAAGTCCATGCCATGTGCTTCCTCTTATGCAAGCTGCCTCAATCTACTCACCTGCGTGCATACTAAAAGTCAGCTACGCTGAGTGAGTTCTAGTTAATCTTACAACATACAATCTGTTCTCATACTTGCACACGTGCCCGAAGGGGTGTGCATTAATCATACTTACTCTTTATATATAACAATCCATCCTATTTAAAGAGCCTTCCGCCCTATAACCTCACAGTTATTATAAGGGTCTGGTCTCTAACATCACAGTAACTATAAAGGGTCTGGTCCCTAACATCACATATATTATTAGGGTCTGGTCCCTACCGTCACAGATATTGTTAGGGTCTGGTCCCTACCGTCATAGATATTATTAGGGTCTGGTCCCTTTGTTTCATGCAACTGTACCATACCTGTTCTTACATACTTTCCTTGACAATACGTGGAATCTCCGAAGAGCGTTAATGTACCATCAACATATCATACATACATTATGCATACATCATATATATTCATACATACATCATATCTTACATCATACATATCAATCATATCTTTAAACTACCACCTAACGGTACATGCAATATCCGAAGATCGTTCACGCACCGTCAAGCAATCATCATACAAGGCATACACTCACCACTTAAGGTAAGTGTATTAACTATCACATCGAGTATGCACACAGCCCCGAAAACATAACAAGGAAGTGGGGCTAGAAACTCACCTCAATGCGGTTGCGTTCACCGTTTACGGTTATTCCCTTCTTTAGCTGTGCACGACTAACTGTATAACAATTACGCATAATAATTTCTATCACTATCCATAACGTATTTCTAGTCCAATTATAACCCTCAACGAACGGGGGTCCAGGGGTAACCCCTGGCAGCGGGGTCTAGGGGCGGCAGCCCCGGAAAGACAAGTTTAGACTCGTTTTTCATCGTTTTTCGCCCCGTTCGATCCAGATCTGAGCTAGGGTGATCCCTAAGCTCATCTTAGGTTTGGTTTATACCCGAATCCACCCGGATCTCGTGACTTAAACGGTTTAATGGTGTCGGCTCGTCGTTTCGTATTTATATCTAACGGGTTTAAGCTTATACAATATCATACTATCATTACCTTGGATCGGGATCGGTTTCCTTGGTGATTTCGGCTAGAGAGAGATGCTAGAGAGAGAGAGCTTAAGTGTGTGTTTTGGGAGGTGTATGGAATATGTGTGAAATGAAATTAAAAGGGTATTAATGGTTTATATAATTATGGATCATGGGCTTAAGCCCATGATCTTTTCCTCTTTTCTTCATAACCCAAGTCCACAACCCAATTCAATTTAGCCCAACACTAACCCAACTCATACTAACTCATAACTTCGTTTATTAACCGGAACCCGAAAAACGGGATGTTACACTCGACATCACCCACTTTCGTTTCTTAACCGTTTTCGTTCAAATATAACCCGTACATATTATAAAGCTTGGACCTTTAAGCTTAAAAGCGTTCTATACGAGGTTTAAGGGTTTATTTAATCGAGCCGCACAGGTTTTTGGGTTCATTAGCTTTGTTTTAGCATCAAATTTACAACTTTACGTTTCGTTTATACCCGATCTATTCTCGTTCTAAGTTTCAAGGCTAAACGCTTATAAAAACGTAAACTTTAAAGGGTCAAGAACATACCTTTAGGCGTTTTGAGGTTACGGTTTAGCTTGGTTACGAACTTTAGGTCTTGAATCTATCTTGTATTACGAGAACCTATCAAGAATCGATGCTTGTTTGTCTTGGATCTCACCTTTCTCTCTCGACCGTATGTTTATATGGTGATATGTGTGTGTTTTTGAGTATGTAGAGATTATGGAAGATGGAAATGAGGATTTAGGGTTTTAGGATGGTTTAAGGGGGTATTTATATCCCTTAAAGCCCATGGATCTAAGGGTCATTACCCTTTAATCCATCTTAATTAATCCAAGTCCATGACATTTTCTTTATTTAATATCAATTAATTATTAACTCCGGATAACTAAACGCGATTTTCTTTATTTAATATTAGAAAATTTTAGGATGTTACAGCAAACGTTTTCCCCACAAGAACCTCCAACTCATCAGTATACAAACCTTTATCTCCACCCTGTTGTAAGTAACATTTTACAAACATATTAACATCAAATAGTTATTTAAAATTATAAAAATTAGGCAGAATATTTACAAAGTCACAATGATATCTTACAGCAGCATGTTTCGCAACTAAAGCTTTAGCAGTAGTGTTGAGAAGTTTCGAAGCTTCTCTGTCAAAAACCGTCAAAGACACACTTCCAGTGGAATCCTAAACCACCAATGGGACTTTCAGCCTGCATAAATAATGAATCATGTAAGCTACTATGTTTATAAGAAAAATGATGATGAAAAAATTTAAATATAATAAAACCTTTCAACAACTTCAATCAAAGTATTATTGCAAGTCACTGTTTTACATTCAAAAACATCTTCTTGATCAACCAAAACACTAATAGTAGGTTCATCACTATCACTCCTTTTTGTAACCTTCTTGTGACAAGTTTTACAAGCAAAATAATACCATGGCAATTCTTCTTGTATCATCCGAACAGTACCAACAATAACAACAGATTTCACCTATATTTATGTTAACTCTATTATAACATAAGAAAAATATTAAACATTAAAAAAACACAAATAAAGTTTACCTCATTCAGAGTTAACTCAGCTATGTTGACAAATTCGCTCCTTATGACATATTCATCATAGAGGGATAAAAACATTCCAGATAACCTAGAAGATTGGGTGGAACATGATGAACCAGCATAGTATCGAAGAAGGCTGATTAAAAGATGAAAAAAGTAGCGAATAAAATAAAACCTTTGCTGAAAAATAATATATTGTAATATCAATCTTTAATAATGAAAGTATAAAACCTGTTTCGAAATGAAGTAATTTCAGCAATGTCAGAATTCACAAATAGCTTTGAAACATTAAAACAGTTGTTCACATAACCGAAACGTCCAAAGTACTTCAATGTGTCAAACTGGAGTACAACAACAATAACACCAGTTTCATTTCTGTTTTGCCAGTGTTCTAAAACAGAATCAGCATAAGAATCCCACAAAGACAGGTAAATTGAGTTCATCCTTGCAAAACAGAATTAAATAAAAGATTTCAAGATAAGTGGTTACAAACTAAATTTAAAATTATAAAATATTAAGAGTAAATACATACTCAAGATCTTGAAGAATGACATTGACTTTCTTTGTGTCTTTACCCTTTGATGTCTTGAATTTCTTCAGATCTTTAACATCATCAACAAAACCAATAACATCTTAAAAAACAAATTGTAAATTAATACATACAAAGTTAAAGTACATAGAAAAATAATACATGTACAATATAAAATCTCTTTACCTAAAGTTTGATTATCAGGAACAGTTTTTTCAATGATATCCTTAAAATCTGTGAAACAGAATCCATATACTAGACCAGAGAAATCAAAACATGGGAACACATCACTGTCAAGAAAAATCCCCAGCTTGTTTTGGTTGTTCACATATTTGTACTTTGAGTCATTCAAACCAATTGTAGGCCTCACAATGAAATAGCAGTCTACAAAAGTAAAATTAAAGAAGTGTACATATGATTTAATCAAACAATTATTTTATGATTTTAATAAAACTTCAAACATAATCTAAAAACAAATAAGAAATCAACATGTGATATCAATTGTGCAAAGTAAAAAGTAATATTGAGTAAAAAAATAATATAATATTACAAATAAGCTGATCCATTATCAGTAAGATGGTCGGCGAGCATGCCATAACTTAAAAAATTAGTAAAAATTAAAACAGGTTATACTCTATTCACTAAAAATGAAAATCTACAATATACAAATAATTGTAGGCCTCACAATGAAATAGCAGTCTACAAAAGTAAAATTAAAGAAGTGTACATAAGATTTAATCAAACAATTATTTTATGATTTTAATAAAACTTCAAACATAATCTAAAAACAAATAAGAAATCAACATGTGATTACTTTGAGTCATTCAAACCAATTGTAGGCCTCACAATGAAATAGCAGTCTACAAAAGTAAAATTAAAGAAGTGTACATAAGATTTAATCAAACAATTATTTTATGATTTTAATAAAACTTCAAATATAATCTAAAAACAAATAAGAAATCAACATGTGATATCAATTGTGCAAAGTAAAAAGTAATATTGAGTAAAAAAATAATATAATATTACAAATAAGCTGATCCATTATCATAAGATGGTCGGCGAGCGTGCCATAACTTAAAAAATTAGTAAAAATTAAAATAGGTTATACTCTATTCACTAAAAATGGAAATCTACAATATACAAATAATTATAATTCAAGTACAATTTGCCAAATATTCCTAAAAATAGTTAATTTTACATACTAATTTTATTACATATGTTCAAATATAATACAAATACAATAAAGACAAAATACAGTGTAAACAACTATTAAAAAAATTGTATAAACAATCAAGACAAATATAGTAAATGTTAACAATATTTACTAAAAATTTATAATATAAATTCAAATGTAATATAATAACAAATAAGAAATTAACATATGATATCAATTATGCAAACTATAAGTAATATTGTTGACTATAAAAATAAGATAATAGTAAAAATAACCTGATGCATTAAGAAGACTTTCAAATTTAGGAAACCATCTTCTAAGAACATTAGCTTGCATTGTGGTTCCCTGTAAGTGAAATGTATAAGTCAAAAAGATATGAAAAATAAAAAATAATTTAAAACAAAATATATAAATTTAATGGATGAAGATATACCTATTCATCCACAACAATCATTTCAATTGAGTAAAACTGATCTGGATTATTATACAAAGGTTGCTTCCATAAAGGATTACACGAACTTTGACAGTGTAATCACGACGAGCCAAATCCAAATCCTTCAAATATGTAATGTTTCTGTAACAAAATATGATGCACGTGTCACAAAAAATTCAATAAATATAAGATGCTTTAAATAAATAATGTATTACAACATAAAGTGTTAGAATATACCCATGCTCCATGACTTCACAAGAAAGATTAAATACAGAAAGTAAGACAAAGTGAATGTGAGCGTGCAAAATTGTGAGCATGTGGGAGAGTACTTATAGAAGAAAAAAACAATATATTTTAGGCTATATGAAAAGTAGAAGAAAAATATTCTTTCTTGGTTAGAGAAACTGGTAGGTCAATTCGGAAACTTCTTTGAAAAGGATATCCAAAGAAGGGATAAAAACGGATAAAAACATAATGCAACAAAATATCCAAAGAATATTTACAATATTTTGAAAAGACTAAACACTTTAAAGGTAAAAGTAAACTTAAAAATATAAATTATGGTTTGTATTTTTTAAATTTTCATTATTGTAAATCTGTGAATGTAAATTAATAACAACAAATATATACTTTTAAACGAAAATGAACAAATGTATATGACAATTTAATTCGCCCGATTCTTGATTGGAATTTTAAACAGTGTCAATGTTGATCAAATTTCTGTTTTATTTCATATAGCCTAAAATATATTTTTGTTTTCATTGCTATTTAATCTCTATAAATAGTTGAAATATATATTTAGTATTTTGTTACAATTTTGAAAATGTGAATTTGATCTTCATTATATTTGAAAAGTTTATCAACATAATTAAGTAAGGTCAATATTAACTTTCTACTTTTTTTTAAGTTGAAATAAAACAATACATAAAAAAGGAAAACAAAAAAACAGAATGCATAAAAATATCCAAAGAATATTTACAATATCTTAGAAATAGTGAACACTTTAAAAGTAAAAGTTTACTTCAAAATTTATATTATGGTTTGTATTTTATAAAATTCCATTATTTGTAAATATTTTATTGTAAATTAATAACAACAAATATTTACTTTTAAACGAAAATGGAAAATGAATATGAAATTTTAATTAGCCGATTCTTGATTGGAATTTTAAACGGTGTCAATGTTGATCAAATTTTTGTTTTACTTCTTACAGCCTAAAATATTTTTTTGTTTACATTCCTATTTAATCTGTATAAGTAGTTGAAATATATATTTAGTATTTTGTTATAATTTTTTTGTAGGTTCCCAGCCGGATCTACACGGAATATCTCGTTTTACGTAGGTGCGGAATCCCTACGTAAGACGTTACGAGTGTAGAAGACGATACGAGCTAACACGATTAAACACACGTTACAATAAACAAAGACACGTTGTATTGCAACTGGAAACACGTGATATCAATCACAAACACTGGACAACTCGATACAATGAATAACTGATTAACTATCCTTAACAACTCAGCCGTAACCTAGCCGATATATAAGACGACAACTTCGCCTAGCATGTTCAGGTGAAGTTGTCACTAACTTCGCTTATCTAACAAGTTCGCCCATATCAGCGAACTTGTTGGCTAACTTCGCATAATACAAATACAATTCATTACTAACTCGATTACAGACACTAGACACTGAACTACTGACATCATGTACCAACAGACTCCCCCCTTGGCAGTAGCTTCATATCTTTATCTTCAAACACGTGTCTCGTAATCTTCAACAATCTTGCGTCTTTCATCTTCAAGCATGAACTCCTTCGCGTACATAAACCGAAACAACTCTTTGATATTTCCTCGCTTCTTCTTTCCAAGCAGGAATATAAAATATCTTCTTCTCATTCAGCACCTGCAGATCAGCTTGAGACAAGTTCACTAGATGCATCGGATCATAAACTCTCAGCAGCTCTTGTTCATCTTCATCCTCCATTACTGCCTCAGCTGTTTCATAATCTACATACCACCACTTCAGATCTTTGAGCACATCCTTGGGCATTTGTTTTATCGGCACTTCTTTTAAACATCGGATCGGCTTATACTTCATGATCATCCAAGGCTTGCCATCTGCTCTCAATCCTCTATCATTGTCTTCAATAATTTTTCCCTTTTGTGGTTTCAACAACTCGAACTTCTTTTCTTTTATACTTTCCTTCCAAACAATCTTCCCAATGACTCTAGCCATGTTATCATCACTCCTGTTTATAAATCCCAATCTGGCTAAGTCCTTCACTTCACATTCAGGCAATGTATTCAACGATCTCAACAGCCTTTTGAAGTACTGAACACCATCATACCTTTTAATCACAAAGAGCCTCAACTGCTCATCATATATCCAGCAAATAATCCCCTTTCTCGATTCAGCATAACCTCTAATGTTGTAACTCTTCTTAAACATAGTAGGGACCGCCGGTTTCTTCGTTTTTACAAACCATTGAGCGTAGCCTTCTTTCCATCTAGGCTGCTCTTCCCATTCCGTCTCATCATTTCCCATATCTTTACTCATATCTGTCTTATCAACATCCGGAATCTCATGCTCCACATTCTCCTCTACTATCTCTCCCTCTTCAATATCATTATCAATAACAATCTCTGCACCAATCTTCTCTATCTCTTCAACTGGTAATACATCCTCATCACCTATAAACTCATCACCCATCTCCTCAACGTCCACTACCACCACATCATCACCTGTACCTTCAGCCGCACTTGTTGACTCCCCATGAGATGTGGAAGTCCCAAGAGTTTGTTCAGTTCTTGGCAACTCTCCACCTGCACCTTTCGATGCATTGGGATCATCGTCTCGATCATTTCGTTGTTTAGTCCTCAGCTCATTGCCCTTACAGCTCGTCTCCCCCTGAGATGCCAAGAACTCCTTCAAAGCATCAACGATTTTGCCATGTTCTATCAGCAGGGACGACTGCAATAGTCGAGATATAAGTTCGCTTAGGATTTCAGAAGATAAGTTCGCCGATTTATGAAAATAATGAACAGTTTGACCTTAAAACTTCTTTATATAGGGTCAGAGTTATACCGGCGAAGTTATGGATAACTTCGCCTATTGCAGGCGAAGTTATGCACAAGTTCGCCGATATTAAACTTTACAAAACAAACCCCTATAATTTGAATAACTTGCAATTAAGTTTTAAAACATCCTTTAAAAAGTTAAATGATACGATCAAGACCAAGTAACCTGGTATAAAATCATACAACTACATAAGTAGAAAAAAAGAACTTTTAAAAATTAAAGTACACGGGATCAAATTTCAGTCTCGACAGGGACCACTATGTTTTAGCAAAGATCCGAACAGGAATCATATTAATTAAGTGACTGTCACACAGATCCGTGTTCTGCTGTATTATGACATAAAGAAACAGGTTGTAAGCAGGTAAATAACTTAGAATGGTTTTCATCGTTTCTGTGATACGGGTTAGGTTCAATTAAGCTCAAAACTTAAGTGGGCAACAACTCAGAGATTATGATGCCTCCTATCTATTCTCAAAGCGTATTTGGCTTTCCCCAAGTCACCCCGAGTTGACCTCGACCCGTAGTGTCTGATTAAATAGTAATTACTCTTCGATCTTCAGACTCTTCTTCCCGTTCTCTATCTTGCATCTTGATTGAGAAGTCTTATCATAATGACTCTAGAATGTCTCAATAACACATTATTATTTTTTTTTTAAGTATTTACACAACTTCAGAGTAGTAAGCAACTGCAAGTCCCGAATCTGGATCACTGCAGTTTCTTGACACGCTATCTTCACGGGAATCAGAACACTCACGGGCTCGTGTATGACTGGGTAATCGCTTTTCTGCCTATCATTCGGAAAGATATATATGGATACATACACAACTCTTAAGGAGTTTCCACGTAAATTCGAGTAGATTTAGTTAGTATCACTTCTACTTTTACGCACCATAAAAAAGCTACCATGACATACAATGACTGTTATAAAGTCTTTTAGGCCTAATAACTTCACTAGTTAAGCACACAGAATCAGTATATCTATCACTTTCCAAGGTTGGATCAATTTTCTATTAAACATAGTAAAGGAACTTCTTACAAAGTAGTAGACTTGAAAAATAATTTCATCTCCCATAAAAAAAATTTTAAGTTCTATCGCCCCGATCAAATTGAAGTTTTCAGGTAAACGGCTATCCTGAAGATCCAATGGATCAGCTGGACCGACCACATACAAGTATGTGTCCTTCTAACTAAGTATGATCGACTAATTTTCAGCGAAAGAATAAAAACACATCATAAACCGCCCCGGTCACTTTCAGTCATCTGGTTAATGGCTATCCTCATAGTCTACACGTAGAAATGAGGACCAAACATATCCGAAGATATGTCATTCAAACTGAGGCAACCGAAATAATTCTAAGCGATAGTGATGTTTTTTTTTTTTTTTTTTTTAAACAAAAACACAAAACACGGTTACTCGGGATTGATCATCCCATTCAGCTCAACAAGGTTTTGAAAACGATTTTTGTCAAACGCTTTAGTAAACAAGTCAGCGAAATTATCTAACGTATCAACCTTTTTGAGCACAATCAGTTTCTTCTCAGCACAATCCCGTAAAAAATGATGACGGGTGTCAATATGTTTAGTTTTGCTATGCTTTACGGGATTGTTAGTTACTGAGATAGCAGCAGTGTTATCAATGCAAATAGGAGTATGAGTGAAATTCAGACCATAATCGCGCAATTGCTGTTGTATCCAAAGAACCTGGGAGCAGCAGTTTGATGCTGCCATGTATTCTGCTTCACAGGTTGAAATGGCGACTGAGGTCTGCTTCTTGCACTGCCATGACACTAATCTGCCTCCAAGAAACTGACATCCACCTGTTGTTGACTGCCGATTCTGATTGCATCTGACAGAAGACAAGATTCTTCTGTTGCCATCTCAGTCGACCTCATATCCATAACACACGTATTCTTTTCCCTTGGAGCCTTCATTACTATCCAATCCTCTGGTATCTTGAAACCAGGATACAGCACGATCGCTTCATTCTTGGTAAAGTGCACAGTGTAATCTTTGTCACAGATCTGCGATACACTCAGCAGATTATGCTTCAGTTCTTCAACGAAATTCACTTTCTCTAAAGTCATTTTTCCATTAGTCACCGTCCCAATTCCAGTAATCCTTCCACCGCTCTCTCCAGCAAAACTCACTCTTCCTCCTTGAACAGGTTTCCATTCGTGTAACAAACTCTTGTTACCCGTCATGTGCCGGGAACAGCCGCTATCCACAACCCATAGATTGTTTGCAGCCCTGTTCAACTGTTCCTGCACGCTTAAAGCAGAGGATTAAAATCTGGGGACCCAAGACCTATTGGTCTTGGGTCGATACATCCCGTACTTTGGCTGTCCAAAGTTAGTATCAGAATAATTTCTGTAAGTCCTAAAAGGATACCTTCTTGTAGATTGACTATGAGGCCATCCAAACCTTCGTGAATTAAATGAATTATTACTTATGGTTTGGTTGTTAGCAGTGAAAAACTGAGATCGTTTTCTTTGAAAACCTGGATTAGTCCAATTTCTGAACTTTGATGAGTTATTCATTTTTACCATTATAGTGATTACTGTTAGTTATATTCTCAGTTTTTGAAGACCTCATACCTCTGAATCTCTGCTTCAGAGGGCAATCAGCAATTAGGTGTCCTAATTGATTACATCTGAAACAACTCCTGTGTTCAACTTTCTTCTCGATAGTTGTTTTAGATGTTGAGGCTGCATTACTGCCCGTTTGTCTCACATATGGTGGGACATACGGGTTTAGTGGAGAATTCTTTTCAGTTGTTTTATTTTTCTCTCCACATTTTGGTAACACTGCCTCTTGATTTGTCTCACTAGACTCGGATGACTTGTCCGAATTTGATGAGACAGGACTAGGAGCAGAAATCTTAACACTCGAAACAGGCTTACTTGTTTCGCCTTTACTAACTTCTGGTTCTTTAATAGTAACCTTAACCGGAACTGTCTGACCAAAATCAACATCAACAGATTTCTGATTACTAGGATCATAAGTATAATTATGATTGTAAGGTGGTGGAACTTCATGATATCCAATTCCTCCCCTTTTAACTGGGGAACCTTGATCACTAACGAGGTGATCAAGTATAGCAGAGGAATTTCTGAATTGCTCAAGTTTTCTGTTAAGTTCCACCACTTTCACCTAGTGATCAGCTATCTGTTTATCCCTTTCAGCTATTAGTTTGGTTTTCTCTTCAACACTTCATAGCTAAGATCAATTACTTGTATTTTTTCAGCTAGACTTGCTTTAAGACTTCTGATATCTTTCTCACTAGCTTTTATTTTTACCTTGTAACTATTTTCTCTAGCTTTAGTGAAATGATGATCTTCTTTTAAGGTTTTAAATTGAGCATCCAAACTAACAAACTGATCAGTTATAGTTGTCAATTGTTCAGACAGATTTTCACATTTAGTACAAGGGAGTTTAGTACTTACCTCGGTGAGCTGGTCTGTCACTTCTGCCATGTAAGCTTCATTTTCTCCAATCACTTTCTCACTTCCTGCAGTTTCGATGTTCGCCAAATTGGCCTGTTCGAACACTTCCTCAACATGCAGATTCCAGTTGTATTCTTCATTCTGTCTGGATATCATGGCTCTATTCTCATTACCACCCCCACTCTGTTGTGTAGACCTGTTTTGACTACGTTCTAAACGTTCATTTGTGCACTCCTTCGCAAAATGGCCATTCTGTTGACAGTTGTAACACCTAACCTTCGACTTATCAAACCCTGGTCTTTCACCAACAAACTTTCTACCAGTCTTCTTCATAAACCGTTTAACCCTTCTCACAATCATCGCCATCTGCCACTGCAGATCCATCTCTTCCAGATCATCAGCATCGATCTGATCATAGTCTTCGTCCAAAGTTGCAGGATCAACAATCTTACCCTTAGTGTAATTTTCATACGAAGCAATGAAAGATGTATAGAGGGCAAACTGCTGTTCAGCAGATTTAACACTCATGGGCATCTTCGAGTAGTTGTTGTTCGAAACACTTGGGGAAAAACTACCCTTGGTCGCTTGAGGTTTAGAAGTATTTGATCCACCAGCTACAAAACACAAATCACCATTCATGTTGAGAGATACATGTCCTTCATGTGTTGAGTTAGCGCCCGACTCTCCCTTTGAGTAGTAAGCAGATGATTCAGACTTCGAACTTGAACTTGCATTAACTTTTGCACCATACATTCCCGAATCCTGAACCTGATCAGTAGGTGTCTCTTTTCGAACCATGTTAAGTTCAAAAGTTCGTAATTTGTTGACTGCTGTTTCCAAGTCATAGTCGGCAAACTCTTTGTTTTCTCTCATCAAGACAGTGTACATCTCCCATTTCGGTGGGAGAGCATCAAGAAGCTTTTCCACGATCTCATCTTCTTTGTAAGCAATGGAATAATTTCTTATTTCTGTCATCAGATGATAATATCTAGTGATGATATCATCAAGTGATTCATTCTTCAAGTACTTGAACACCGAGAATTGGGTTTTAAGTAGTTTAATCTTTGATGCACGAATCCCCACATTACCATCAAATCTGCTTTCAAGCGCTTCCCAAAGTTCTCTAGCAGTTTTATACTTCCTGAAGGTGTGAAGAATCTCTTGTGGAAGAGCCATTGTTATCGGTGCATGAGCTTTGCTTTCAGCCTCATACATTTTCTTTTCTTCTTCTTCTTCCATCTTATTGTATTTCTTTATCTGTTCACGACCCTCATTCAAGGCAGTTGGTGGAATGTATCCATCTTGAATGCACACCCACATCTTAGCGTCTTGATATTTAACATACTGCTCAAACCGATCTTTCCACGCCACAAAATCGGTTACCTTGAGCATCTTCGGTGCCTTAGTAGCTGAACCCGCTTCCACTTCCATCTTCACCAGTTCCGTAATATTTATTGAAGTCATCTTTCACGAAACACAAAGAAACTCGAAAAATAAAAATTTTATTCTTAACAGTACTGTAGGCGAAGTTGTGGATAACTTCGCTTAAGTCTTAACTTCGCTGATTCTTAACTTCGCTCCCCTTTTTAAATTCGCCTGATTCGGCGAAGTTGTAGATAACTTCGCTTGAGATAAGCGAACTTGTGAAGTAGGCGAAGTTCTGGATAACTTCGCTTGAGATAAGCGAACTTGAGAGGTAGGCGAAGTTGTGAATAACTTCGCTTAACCTTATATCTTCGCCTAAACCCTACAAACAGTGACGGCAACTTCGCCTGATGAACACGATGATTTTGCAGGTTTGATTTCTGGATTTTACGAGGTATGTGAAGGTGTAATGGGTTGTTTATGATGGTGGGAGGTGAGTAGGACACAAAAACTCGGTAAACTCGTCCCGCGAATAGTCGAACGGAACGATTTCTACACCCGCGTGATAATCCCGAACCACACAATCACGAGCAAAAGCTCTGATACCAATTGTAGGTTCCTAGCCGGATCTACACGGAATATCTTGTTCTATGTAGGTGCGGAATCCCTACGTAAGACATTACGAGTGTAGAAGACGATACGAGCTAACACGATTAAACACACGTTACAATAAACAAAGACACGTTGTATTGCAACTGGAAACACGTGATATCAATCACAAACACTGGACAACTCGATACAATGAATAACTGATTAACTATCCTTAACAACTCAGCCGTAACCTAGCCGATATATAAGACGACAACTTCGCCTAGCATGTTCAGGCGAAGTTGTCACTAACTTCGCTTATCTAACAAGTTCGCCCATATCAGCGAACTTGTTGGCTAACTTCGCTTAATACAAATACAATTCATTACTAACTCGATTACAGACACTAGACACTGAACTACTGACATCATGTACCAACATTTTTAAATGTTAATTTGATATTATAGAAGGAAAATGTATATTAATAACAACAAATATATACTTTTAATGGAAAATGTTAAATGCATACTCATATTTAGTTAGTCTCAATCTAAATTGGAATTTGAAAATGTGTCAATCTGATTCAATATGGTAGTTTAGTTTCATATATTTTGAAAGTTTTTTTTCTTTTCTTTCACCTATAATCTCTACAAATAGTCCAACACATGCTCACAATTTTTAAAGTTTGAATATTCTTTCACCAATAATCTATTTTAGGCTATATGAAAAATCTCAGAAAAATATTCTTTCTTGGTTACATAAATTGGTAACTAAATTGGGAACCATTTTTGAAAAAAGATATCTTGTAATAGTGTTTATAGATTGGAATGAAAGGTTGATCAACATATTTAAGTAAGGTTAAGATTACCTTTCTAAGTTATTTTAAAGTTAAAATAAAACAATACATAAAAAAGGGAAAAAAGTAATGCATTAACATATCCAAAGAATATTTACAATTTTTTGGAAAGAGTAAACACTTTAAAAGTAAAAGTTTACTTAAAAATCTAAATCTTAAATTAGTATGTTTTAAAATTGAATTATTGTAAATATTTGCTTGCAAATTAATAACACCAAATATATATACTTTTAAACGAAAATGCACATTGTATATGACAATTTAATTAGTGTAAATGTTGTTCAATATCATGGTTTTATTTTCATATACCCAAAAATATATTTATGTTTTCTTTCATCTATAACCTATACATGTAGTCCAACAAATTCTCACGATCTTGAAATGGTTAACTTGTCCTTATAGTTGACAAAATATGGAAATTGTTTATAACTTGATAAACATATTTAGGTAAAGTGAAATATTAGGTTTGTAAATGTTTTTAAAGTTGAAAGATAACAATACATAAATAACAAAACAAACATATTGTACTAAGGTTTGAAAAAATATTTAGTAATTGACAAAATATGGAAATTGTTTATAACTTGATCACCATATTTAGGTAAACTCAAATATTACGTTTGTAAGTGTTTTTAAAGTTGAAAGATAACAATACATAAAAAACGAAACAAACAGAATGTACTAAGCTTTAAAAAAAATATTTAGATTTTTTTGGAAAGACTAAAAACCTGAACATGAAAGTTTATTTTTTTCTCAAAATTAAAGTTTTTATTTTTGTAATATATTTTAGTTTGAAATGAAAGTTGATCAAAAGTAGATCTACCTTTTTAAAAGTTGTATTTTTTTAATATATTTTAGTTTGAAATAAAAAGTTGATCAAAAGTAGATACACCTTTTTAAAAGTTGAGATAAAACAATACATCAAAAAGGAAACAAAAAGATTGTATTCAGATTTGTAAATAATATTGACGGTTTTTTGAAAAGAGTAAACACTTTAAAAGATAAATTTTGTCTAAAATATAGTTTGTATTTTTAAAATATATGATATGTAAATCTTTCATTAAAGATTATAATAACAACAAACTTATAGTTTTAGAAGGGAAACAAAAAGATTGTATTAAGATTTCCAAAGAATATAAATAGTTTTTTGGAAATAGTGGACTCTTTTGAAAGTAATAGTTTACATATTTTTTTCAAATTTAAAAGTTTGTATTTTTAAAATATGTGATATGTAAATCTTTGAAGGTCAATTAATAACAACAAATATATACTTTTAAAGGAAAGTGGAAAATGTATACTCATATTTAATTAGTCTCAATCTAAAGTGGAATTTGAAAATATGTCAGTAATACCTCAACATCATAGTGTTTTTTCATATTGGCTAAAATATTTATATGTTTTCTTTCAATTTTAATCTATGTAGTAGTCCAACACATGCTCACAATTTTAAAAACTTTTATTTGTCCTTAAGGTTGACATATATGGATTGGTTATAGATTGAAATAAAAACTTGATGAACATATTTAGGTAAAGTTACAGTTTAGCTTTGTACCTTTTTTTTAAAGTTGAAAGAAAACCATATATAAAAAAGAAAACAAACGTAATGTATTAAGCTTTCTAAATAATTATGACAATTTTATAAAAATACTGAACACTTTAACATTTAAAAGTTTAGTAATCCTCAAAATGAAAGGTATAATTTTATAAATATGTGATATGTAAATCTTTAATTATGAATTATAAACAATGAAATGAAAAACATATATGGCAAAATAAGAACATACTTTAGAGTATAAAAAAAGGTAGAAAACTAAAATTTAGGGGAAAGAGTGAATACAAAAAAATTGTAATCAAATTCGGAATTGTTACGAAATTGTAGGAACTAATTTTATGTAAGGTGAATATAACTTTTCAGAAACCTTTAGAACTTCAAAAATAACCATAAATCATAAAAGGATTAACCCTAAAACACTATTCAAAGTTTTGGGAAATTCGAAAGATTGCATACTTAAAAATTGTAATCAAATTCTTAATTCATTAAAAATTAAATTATTCAGGAACATTTAGAATTTAAAAAATAACAACACATCATAACAGGATCAAACAAAAATATAATAACCTTTTTAAATAAATAAATGTTGCTCTAAATATTTAGCTTTTTAACACAAATGAAACTTTTTGGAAAGTATTAAAACATGATAATGTATAAATTTAATTAATTTAATTTTTTATGTATTTGTTTTTTAAATATGTAATATGTTGTAACATCCTACTTTTGGTTATAATAATAAAATAAATTTCGTCTATTTTATAGTGGGTCGTTATCGGTTTAGATAACTAGAATGTGACTTAGGCTAGTGTTGGGTTAATGAATATGGGTTTTGGACTTGGGTATGAAAGAAAGAAGGAAAGACCATGGGCTAAGCCCATGATCCATAAATATATAAACCATAAACACTACTTAATTCATCATTTACACATATTCCATACACCATTCAAAACACACACACTTAAGCTCTCTTTCTCTCTAATCCTCTCTCAAGCCGAAAAAAAGAAGAGAAAACCAATCCCGACCCAAGGTATGATAGTATTATGTTGTATGAGCTTAAACCCGTTAGATATGGTCACGAAACTACGTGCCGACATCTTTAAACCGTTTAAGTCACGAGATCCGGGTGGAATCGGGTATAAACCAAACCTAATATGAGCTCAGGGGTCACCCTAGCACATATCTGGATCGAACGGGACAAAAAATGGTGAAAAACGAGTTAAAACTCGTTCTTCCTGCGAATCCGCGGTTTTCCAGTGGCTTTCCGGCGGCGGCGCCGGAAAAGTTAATACGAGGTATAAATGTCAGGGAATGTTCTGACATTCCCTGACCTAACCCTAGTTCGCTAAGGGGTAACTAACGAATTAGAAGTAATTCGCTAGCTAATTCGTCTAAGGAAATATAACGAACTAGCTTCAGTTCGTTAAGGGAAAAGATAGCGAATTACCCTTGATTCGCTATAGTTAAAAGATAACGAATTGGAAGGTCCAACTCGTTACATAGACTGGTTCGCTATGGACTGATTCGTTAAGGGTCCAGTTTGTTAGAGGGTTCAATTCGTTATAAGAACAAGTTCGTTATGACAAGTCAATTCGTTAATGATAAGTGACGAACTAGAAGTTTAACAGAATTACAGAATGGTCCCTGGACTTAAAGAAGAATGATTTAATTACAAAGAAGCCCTTGGACTTTTAAGTAGCAAATTAATTAATGATTCAAAATGCTAATGATTCGACCCTAGCCAGGGGCTCTGAGAGCCCCTTGGACCCTGCTAGGGGCTGCCGCCCCTAGACCCCGTTGCCAAGGGCGCTGCCCCCGGACCCCCGTTCGTTGAGGGTTATAATTAGACTAGAAACGTGATATGAGTACTGATAGTCAATTGATACGTATACTTGTTATACAGTTAGTCATGCACAGCTAAAGAAGGGAATAACTATTAACGGTGAACGTAAACGAGTTCAGGTGAGTTTCTATCCCCACTTCCTTGTTATGTTTTTGGGCCTATGTGTGCATACTCGATGTGATAGTCAATACACTTACCTTAAGTGGTAAGTGTATGCCTTGTATGATTTATGTATGACAATTTCTTGACGGTGCGTGAACGATCTTTGGATATTGCATGTGCCGTCAAGTGTTAGTTAAAGGTATGATTGATATGTATGATGTATGAATGACGTATGTATGAATATGTACGATGTATGAACAATGAATGTATGAAATGTTGATGGTACGTTAAAGCTCTTAGGAGATTGCACATATTGTCAGGAAAGTATGTAAATGACAGGTATGTTATAGTGGCATGAATGTAGGGAACCGAACCTAATAATATCGGCGAATGAAGGGAACCGAACCTAATAGTATCGGCAAATGAAGAAAACTGGCCCTAATAGTATCGGCGAATGTAGGGAACGGACCCTAATAATATCGGCGAACGTAGGGAACCGACCCTAATAATATCGGCGAAGGTTATAGGGTGGAATGCTCTTTAAAACGTATATGTATGAATGAAAGTATGTATGTAAGTACGCAAGAAAGAATGAAAGCACGTATGTAAGTAAGTGTGTAAGCAAATATGAAGGTATGTACCTCCGGGTGCATATGCTAGTATGTGAATGTATTGTTTGTCGCCTGATTAACTAGAACTCACTCAGTGTAGCTGACTTTTAGTATGCACACAGGTGAGTAGAATGGGGCAACTTGCTTGAGGGGAAGCACATGGCATTGATTTGAAGACACTGGCATCTCAATGAAGTGTTATGTTATGATGCTTTTAAAAGACAATGTCTTAAAGTTTAAATGATTTGAATGTTCGTTAAAGACAAGAATGATGGATATGTAATATATTGGTTGAAGTTTATTATTTCCGCAAAAGTTTTAATTAACTCTGATATTTAGAAATGTGTTTATGAGTAAATCCAACACTAAAGTAGGGTTACCGGTAACGGGGCCTTACAAGTTGGTATTAGAGCAAAGTTCGAGAGATTTAAGCATCCTGCATGCTTAGACTCGAACAGAGAATGGGATTAAAGTAAGAAAAGAAAGAAGATGCCAGTACGAGAATGCTATGTGTCACTCAAGCAAGCTAAGTAAAGGTAAAGTATGTGATTTAATTCACATGTAAGGTAGAATGATGAATGGATGTTTGCGTAATTGGCAAATAAAGAATGTATGAATGCTAGCTTAATTGCTAGGGATAGGAGTATGTGATGATATGAACTATTTGATTGTCTGACTGCTAAAAGTAGAATTAGCACAAATAGACTCATAAGAGGAAGTGTATAGGACACGGAAAGTAACGTGAGCAGCTAATCACAGCTGGCTACTGTTATTACCTGTTAGCCTTACTATCCTCGTACTAAATAGTTCCTTAAGTGATGACGTTTGTGTTTCCTTATAGAATACGAATGGCTGGAGCTAAGAAAGCTGCTGGAAAAGGAGGGCGTACAGGACGCCATGGTAGGCCACGTGTTGCCCGAGAACCGTCAGTAGAGGCAGCCACTAACAATGAATGCGAAGGAAGTGTAGCCGGTGGAAATCCGAGTAACCACGAAGGGTATCACCTTGACCCTTCCGTTCAAGTTGCCATTGCTCAGGCGGTAGCAACTGCTGCGAAGAACTGGAACCCTAAAAAGTCTGCTGAGAAGTCGGGGGAAAAGAATGAGAAGGATGATGAGGAGGAGAAGGAGGAATCAAGTGTGGTTAAGTCAGTAAAGGTTGATGATAGGAAAAGGGGTCGTGGTGGATGCAACTATAAGTCTTTCAAAGGCTGTGATCCACCAAAGCTAACTGGCTTGGGAGACGCAATCGCTACTCTCCAATGGATAACCGAGATGGATAAAATTATCCGAATTAGCGAATGTCGTCACAACCAAGTTGTGGGCTATGCTACCCTGTCATTCGGTGAGGAGGCGATGTACTGGTGGGAGACAGTTAAGCAGAGGAAGAGTCGAGAAGAGATCAAGCCTTGAGATGGGACGATCTGAAAGAGTTAGTGATTAAATGATTCGGTGCTGATGCGGAGGTAGAGAAGGTTGAGATGAAGTTCTTGAGTCTGAAGGCGGGTAAGATGACGCACCGCGAATACCTCACTGAATTCAACCGTCTGTCAAGGTTGGTGCCAGACATGGTGAACACCGAGGCCAAGCGGATCAAATGCTACCTTAGGGGACTGCCACAGAATGTTCGCGTCTTGGTCAAGGCTGGTAGACCAGGTACTTTTGATTTTGCTGTAGGGCTCGCGGAAGCGGTTTATGAGGACTTGACAGATGAGGTGGCTATGGAAGAGAAGAAGGAGAAGAAGTGGGTCGCGTCTGCCAAACGACCTGGTACTCAGATGTGGAACCCCAAGAACAAGCAACCGAGAGTGTGGGAGAAAAGGTCATGTAGGATGTGCGGAAAGATGCACGCTGGAGATTGCAAGTGGGGAACTGGGTCTGAGGTGTGCCGCAAGTGTGGAAAGTCCCATGGTGGGGAGTGTAGATCAGGGTCAAATGCCTGCTACAAATGTGGTAAGATGGGGCACTTTGCTCAAGATTGCTATGCGAAGCCCACATGTTATAAGTGCGGACAGACAGGTCACTTGGAGAGGACTTGTACGAGTGGTGAAGCTGGAGAGTGTGAGAAGAAATATGTTGATCAAGCGAGGCCAAGAACTAGAGCCTACATGCTGACCCAGGAACAAGCTAGGCAAATTCCTGATGTTGTGACTGGTACGTTCTTAGTAAACGGTATTTCTGCTTCAGTATTATTTGATTCGGGTGCGAATAGAAGTTTTGTAGCTACGACATTTAGTAAACTAGCTAAAATGAAATGTTACCGAGTGTCTGAAACCTTCATAGTAGAAACCGCTAGTAACACCTCAGTGAAAGTAACAAAAATTGTTAAGGACTGTAAGATAGAATTAGAGGGACATGAGTTCCCCGTTACCTTGTATGTCATGACCTTAGGAGGGTTCGATGTAGTTTTGGGAATGGATTGTTTGTCCAAGTACGAAGCTCAGATAGTATGTAAGAGTAGGATAATAAAGCTAAAGTCCTTGGATGGCAGTGCGGTGACGGTTTATGGTGATAAGGAAAGTTCAGGGCTTAACGTCATTTCGATGATAAAAGCCTAAGGGTTATTAAGACGAGGGTGTGGTCCCTACCTGGCATATCTTGTCAATGCTACGGCCGAGACGAAAGAAATGAAAGATGTTCCTATCGTGTGCGACTACCCAGAAGTATTTTCTGAGGATCTTCCGGGGTTGCCACCGGAGCGAGAGATAGAATTCCAGATAGATTTAATACCAGGATCCCAGCCCGTCGCGAAAGCGCCTTACCGTCTAGCGCCGTCTGAGATGAATGAATTGATGTCCCAACTGCAAGAACTCCTCGAAAAAGGTTTCATAAGACCAAGTGTTTCTCCTTGGGGCGCGCCAGTGTTGTTCGTGAAGAAGAAGTATGGAAGTATGAGAATGTGCATAGACTATCGCGAGTTAAACAACCTTACGGTAAAGAATAGATATCCTTTGCCAAGGATTGACGATCTGTTTGACCAACTGCAAGGGTCAAGTTGGTTCTCACGAATGGATCTCAGAACAGGCTATCATCAGTTGAAAGTGAAAGAGGCAGACATCCCTAAAACAGCGTTTCGTACGCGGTATGGACACTACGAGTTCCTTGTAATGTCATTCGGTCTAACGAATGCTCCCGCAACATTTATGGACATGATGAATAGGGTGTGTCGGCCAATGTTGGATAAGTCAGTTATCGTCTTCATCGATGACATATTGATTTATTCCATAAGCGAGTCTGATCATGCTAAGCATCTGAGAGAGGTGTTGGAGACTCTGAAGAAAGAGAAATTGTATGCTAAGTTTTCGAAATGCGCATTCTGGTTGCGAGAAGTGCAATTTCTAGGTCACGTGATTAATCCTGAGGGGATTACCGTGGACCCAGCTAAGATTGAAGCGATAACTAATTGGAAAACTCCTCATAATCCGACTGACATACGAAGCTTCCTAGGGTTAGCTGGCTACTATAGGAGATTCATCGAAGGTTTCTCCAAGATAGCCGCACCGTTGACCGGTATGACCCGAAAGTCGATAGTATTCAGTTGGGGTAAGTTTCAAGAAGAGGCTTTTCAGGAGTTAAAGAAGAGACTCACACAAGCTCCAATCCTTGCTTTACTCGATGGTGACGAGAATTTGGTTGTTTGTACTGATGTTTCGCATCGTGGGTTAGGATGCGTGTTGATGCAACGAGGAAAGGTGATAGCTTACGCGTCTAGACAGTTGAAAGTCCATGAGAGTACGTATCCGACACATGATTTGGAGCTAGCAGCAGTAGTGCATGCTCTCAAGATATGGAGACACTATCTGTATGGTACTAAGTGTACCATTTATACAGATCATAAGAGTTTAAAGTACTTCTTCGAGCAGAAAGAATTGAACATGAGGCAGAGAAGATGGTTAGAATTGATAAAGGATTACGACTGTGATATTAAGTACTACCCTGGTAAAGCTAATGTGGTCGCCGATGCGTTAACCGTAAGAATGAGGAAGTCATTGCAACAGTGAAGTCATACCAATTGATTATGAATTCAAGTCTTTTTGAAGAAATAGTCAAAGTGCAAGCAGAAGTGCTGGTAGATGAAGGGCTAGTAAAGAAAGAAAGGATTTTTGGTCAGCAAGACGAGTTGATGGAAAACACGCACGGTGTTAAGACTAGGTTTGACCGTATGTGGATTCCACGCCATGGAGATCTCAGAGGTCGAATCTTAGATGAAGCTCATAAGTCAAGGTATTCGATTAATCCAGGAACTACTAAGATGTAACAATATTTGAAACGAGATTATTGGTGGCCGGGAATGAAGAACGATGTAGTAGATTATGTTAGTAAGTGCTTAACTTGTTTACAAGTCAAGGCAGAGCACCAGAAGCCTTATGGGAAGATGCAACCGCTAGAGATACCAGAGTGGAAATGGGAACGCATCACCATGGATTTCATAACTAAGCTACCTCGTACAGCTAAGCATCATGATACCATCTGGGTGATTGTGGACCGTTTGACCAAGAGTGATCACTTTCTGCCTATACGAGAGGCTATCTCGTTAGAGACGTTAGCAATCTTGTTCATTAAAGAGGTTGTATCTAAGCATGGAGTGCCGTTATTGATCGTGTATGATAGAGATACTCGGTTTACTTCGAGGTTTTGGAAGAAGTTCCATGAAGCTATGGGAACAAGATTGAACATCAGTACGGCGTATCATCCTTAAACAGATGGACAGTCTGAAAGGACGATCCAAACCCTTTAGGATATGCTACGTGCTTGTGTTTTAGACTTTGGAGGGAGTTGGGACGATCATCTGCATCTGGCAGAGTTCTCCTACAACAACAGTTACCATTCAAGTATTGGTATGCCACCATTCGAGATGTTATATGGAAGACGTTGTAGAAATCCAGTATGTTGGGGAGAGATTGGCCAATGGGAGATGGGAAGTTTGGAAGTTGTTCAAGAAACTTCTTCAAAGTTTGATCAGATTAAGGCAAGAATGAAAGCTGCTCAAGACAGACAGAAGTCGTATGCTGACAAGCGGCGACGGCCGATTGAGTTTAACGTTGGTGACAATGTGATGCTCAAGGTCTCGCCTTGGAAAGGAATTATTCGTTTTAGGAAGAGGGGAAAGTTGAGTCCGAGGTACATTGGACCGTTCAAGATTTTAGATCGAGTAGGTGAAGTGGCTTACAAGTTAGATTTGCCAGAAGAGTTAGAAGGGATTCACTCAACCTTCCATGTTTCTCATCTGAGAAAATGTCTAGCTGATGACACGTCGCACGTGCCATTAATGGACATTGAGGTTGATGAACAGTTGAACTACATTGAACAACCAATCGAGATAGTTGACCGCATGGAAAAGCAACTACGACACAAGGTTATACCCTTAGTGAAAGTGATATGGAAGCACCGCAAAGGATCTGATGCTACATGGGAAGTTGAAGAAGAGATGCACAAATTTTATCCAAATTTGTTTAGGTAATAGTTAGGTTTCGGGGACGAAACCTCTTTAAGGAGGGAAGACTTGTAACATCCTACTTTTGGTTATAATAATAAAATAAATTTTGTCTATTTTATAGTAGGTTGTTATCGGTTTAGATAACTAGAATGTGAGTTGGGTTAGTGTTGGGTTAATGGATATGAGTTATGGACTTGGGTATGAAAGAAAGAAGAAAATACCATGGGCTAAGCCCATGATCCATAAATATATAAACCATAAACACCACTTAATTCCTCATTTACACATATTCCATACACCATTCAAAACACACACACTTAAGCTCTCTCTCTCTCTCTAATCCTCGCTCTAGCCGAAAAATAGAAGAGAAAACCGATCCCGACCCAAGGTATGATAGTATTATGTTGTATGAGCTTAAACCAGTTAGATATGGTCAGGAAATGACGAGCCAACATCGTTAAACCGTTTAAGTCACGAGATCCGGTTTGTGGGTTAAAACTTGGATTATTCTCTGAATCGTGTAATCACTATCAAATAAACCTATTTGTGGGTTACACACAATGATTTATAGGATAAGACAGAGAATTTTTCTGTAATAGAATTGAATTTTTATTGTTCTTGATGAAGATCTAGAGAAGAACCCAGTAACCATTGTTCTCTCCTGTATGTGTGTTTCGAGAGATTATTGGAATTCTCCCAAGGAAAATCTCGATCAATATGTTTTTTATTGATTCCCACATGAGCCTAAACAAAATAATTATAAACCCATCTAATATTAGCCTTAACTCCAAGTAAATTAATTACTTAAACCCAAGTATAAAATCCAATAATAAAGCCCAAATAACATTAGAATTAAATCGAGCCCGCACTCCCGCGTCACCTAATTCGTTTAATCTCTAACGTTATTTTCTCGATCGACAAGTTAATCCAATAACATTAAAATAACCAACAATCCTCCCCAATTTTAGTGATATCCATGATTAACTTAACCATCTTCACAGAATCACAAACACTATGCATAAATGAAAATGTCCAATGGATTGAATTTTCATCTTAGTATTTACGCGTTACAAATATTAGAATATCTTGGGTGCACTATGGATTGAACCCAAGTTATCCATTTTTAATACTTGTAGGTAAATACACATGCGTTTCCAAATCCAAATTCCACTTGACACTATATTTTACTAGCCTGTGTCCTAATCCTTCAAAGAATATATCAAAGCTCAAGTCCAAAGCTTCTTGAAGCGGCTAAACTTCATATTTTTATAGGTAGTTCATTATTCTCGCACCCGCACTGCAATTTATCAAAGAGCTATTAAGAAGCTACACTTCAACCTTCTTTATATTGCAGTCTGAACACAAACCTTGGGATGTTTATAATGATATTGTGTTCCAACATCTCTATGACAAGCTTTCCGCATTGAATTCAACGTCTAACGTTGTATTAGATGGGAATTGGGTGTCTTGACATAGGATATTAAAGTATGGACTTTACCACCATCCCCATGACTGATATGTTCGCGAATCTCTTCCTAACTCTTTAGTTAGATCATCAGCCAAATTATACTCATATATTACAAACTCAACTGACATCACACCTTGCATGATGAGCTCATGAATCATGCTATGTATAATATATAATTGTCTAGACTTTCCATTGTACACCTGACTATTACCCTTAGTCAACACTATCCCACTTGATAGATTTTGGTGATATCAGTTTAACCACAATGAAATGAAATTTCATAAATGCATTCAACCACTTTTATCAGTTGTTGCGAATGCTAGAAACTCGCATTTCATTATCAAGTGATGCAAATACATTCCTTAAGTGCCTAAGAAATGAAACTTCCCTCTGTAAAGAGAATACACATTCACTTAGTTATACAATCTGCATCAGAATACTTTTCTAAAACTGAAGATAACCTTAATAACACAAACCATAATTCATGGTATCTTTCACATAGTTAAGCAGTTTGTTTACTACTTCCCATTATTAAGCACTATTAATTACTAGAAAATATTCTCAATTTACCTACAACATAAACTTTGTCAGTCATTGTGCTAATCATAGCATACATCAAGAATCCATAAGCCTGACACTTGGATCTATGGTAGTACTTATAGACAACTGAAATGATTAGATTTCTCAGTATAATAAGATTGTGTCATGGTTCTACCATTGTTACTCCTTTTAATCCTTATACCAAGGATTACATATGCCTCCCCCATATCCATTTCAAATTTAGAAGACAACAATTTCTTGTTATCTAAGGAAGGCATGCTATGAAAATCACATAAGTCTAAATGAATAAGTTAATTCACATGCATGAATTTATTTTGATGCATATCGAAAGACGATATTAAATTCGTCTTAGACATATATTTCATTCTAAATAATTCACATAACCTAATCTAGCATGCCAAGTTTATAAACATAATATACCATGCTTCGGGATAATATCATACAAACAAATTCAATAGCAATCGGAACATTAATATTAAATTTAAACATGTCATGATCCAAATATTCAAATCCAACAAAATTTAATGTCGGGATATGATAAACTTATCCGACTCATTGGCATTTTTAAAACTATAATTATTTAAAACAATCCAGACAAGAGATTCTTTATAATCCTTAAAGCATACAACACATAATCTAAAACAAATGTTTTCCATGATAAATACAAGCTAACTTTTACATTTCCCATCATAAATACATATCCATCTTCAACTGGCTCAAATTCTTTAAACCATTCTAGATCCTTGCATACTTGACCCGTATCACCCAAGTCCAAAGACCATGTAATCCTGTACATAAAAGGATTCACAAATAAACGATACATAATTCTTAACCGAATTATATAAGAAACCATTGAACCTTTTAAGTCCAATAACAAACCCGAAGATCGAGTTTCGTTTATTTCACACCCCAATGGGTTTTCCCGACTTGTATGCCTCTAATGGGCTTATGTTACTTGAGTCATGACCCATCAACCCCATGTGTGTACCATCTTGACAACCACTTTAATAATATTTACCATATTATATTTAATATGCATGTCATAGCATTATATCATGGTACTTAGATATAATTGAAGTTATATAAAAACAATCCTCTACCGAAGCAAATCTATAATTCACATTCAATCTAAACATGTTATCCCTATTGCTGTAATATCCAAAACAATAAACTTGTAACATCGAGACAGGACATATTTATATGATTTCTTGATTTAACCAAAACAATAAACCTGTTATATATTGACAACCTTTCCTAACCAAAGTATGTGATTTAAAAATGGCAGTCTGGCACAACAAAATCAAACAACTCTCAGTTATAACTACTATTACTAAACTGGACAATGATAGCATAATGATATACGTGCGTATACCATATCTCCAGTTTTTGATATACTCCCAAAAGTAGCCCAATTACTATATAATGGCAATGTTGTGCATACATTTAATTTACTAAACTATATGTATTAGAATGAATATATCCATATGAAGGTTTCCCCATATTTAATACTCAAACCATGTATGTTAATAAAAACAAGAATTTATTCAACATATTAAAATTTCAACACACTCTTCAATATATGAAAATTAATTCATCCATATTAATTCATCGCAGTTTCATCGAAAGTAATTTAACCCATAGTTTCACCAAAATTAACTTAACCCTTTTTTATTCAGTATTTTGAATTCGTTAATTAAAATTAAATTAAAATCAAATCCAATAAAATAAATTCTCATTTATGAATTCATAACAAAATCATTTTCATACTGAACTAATATTAATAGTGTGTACAGAATCATATTTCCAAACACAAAATACCAACACAATTATTTTCATATTTCAAAGTAGACGATTTTTTTTTAAAGAACACTTTTCTCCATCTATTGTTTTATTATAACGAAACACATGAGATTGGACTATACCTCATAATATTTGGCATAACCGATTGTTGTCTAGTTTTTTATAAAACTGATTTCACAAAACCGTCAAACAACCTAAATAAACCCTAATAGGTTTATCTTTGTTGTATATCTTGTGTAGTCTATAAACCAAATCAATCAAATAAACGAATAAACAAACCCGGTAATCTTGTATGCGATGTAGATGAAGAATTTGCAACTTGGATTATTCTCTGAATCGTGTAATCACTATCAGATAAACCTATTTGTGGGTTACACACAATGATTTATCAGATAAGACAGAGAATTTTTCTGTAATAGAATTGAATTTTTATTGTTCTTGATGAAGATCCAGAGAAGAACCCAGTAACCGTTGTTCTCTCCTGTATGTGTGTCTCGAGAGATTATTGAAATTCTCCCAGGGAAAATCTCGATCAATATGTTTTTTATTGATTCCAACATGAGCCCAAACAAAATAATTATAATCCCATCTAATATTAGCCTTAACTCCAAGTAAATTAATTACTTAAACCCAAGTATAAAATCCAGTAATAAAGCCGAAATAACATTAGAATTAAATCGAGCCCGCACTCCCGCGTCACCTAACTCGTTTAATCTCTAACGTTATTTTCTCGATCGATAAGTTAATCTAATAACACTAAAATAACCAACATATTAGTCTTACAAGTTGGATATTTTGTAACTTATTTTTCAAAACAATTATTAGGCTAAAGGGATGTCAGATGTGGTGTACGTGGGATAAGGTACATATTATCGAGTACAGCCTTCAACTAGTTAAATTTTCCGCTCAAAGAAAATATATTATGTGCATAGAGAACTACAAAAGAAATATATATTATGTAGCATCAATCGGATCGGCTTCATTTAGAAAACCATTTTAGGCTAAGAAACACAAACATAGGAGGAATAAACAAACGCAACTGTCCCAAATAGAAGTTAACAAAACAAGTTCCTAATTAGTATTATCCATTTACCATATTCGTAAAACCTTAAACTACCCATCCCACCCCATAAAGAATCTAGACCTCAATCCCGATTCTTTAAGTACTTCTCCTTCTCCTTCTCCTTCTCCACCCGGCTATTCAACTGATCGATCTTAACTACCATGTGAGTCACCGAATACAACAGCCAATAAAACACCAAAGCCGCAACAATCAACAACATGTTACGCTGGCTCCTCATCATGGACTTCTGGTGGCGCATGCGTTCGGTCGGGGTACACGCATCAACCGAGTTGCACGTGGGCCGATTCTCGTATTTCCAGTAGATATCCAAGGACAGGAAGAGGCACAACGGGACGATCGAAAGAAACGGTTTGAGGATGTTACGGATAACGGCGGCTAAGCTCTTTCGAAGGGCGCCAAGACCGGGAACGGTTAGTAAGAGGACCATGACGGCTTCGGCTGCGGCCGCGTAGCCGAGAACAACCCATTGTAACGCCATTAGTACCGGACTGAAGATGTTGAGAATGAAGAGTTGTTTGTGTTGATAATGATCGAGGAGATTTGAGATTAATGTGGTGGTACGTCGGTGATCGGACACCTGTTGACACGTGGTGTCACGCTAGAGAAGTAGCAAGAAGCCGCTCAAAATAGTAAATAGCAATTTAAATTTTAAAGCAAACAATTAAACTTTAGAAAAATGTTTACAAAATTAGAGAAAAGATAGAATGTAATAATTGTTTAATGTATATTATATACAAGAATTATTGTATTCATGAAATCGATTCAGATTACATTACAAGATCTCGAAATCGTCAATAAATATCTAATTAATCATTGGTTCATCAAAATAAACAATTTTGGATCGTTAATCAGTCAATTTTTTTTACTTTTCTTCACGAAAACCGTTTTGAGCGTTTTAGTATTTTTGGCTAAGTGTTTATTTTTTTTTTCCTTTTAGCATTTTGTTTTTGCCTTTAAGCGTGATTCACGTACATATTGTATGTTAAGCAATTATTGTACAGTATCATCACCCTACAAAATTATACTCATGTCATGAACCATGGCATTAGACCCATCTTAGTTAGCCTAGTCAACAAGCCTAACAAGCGGAATTGACCAGCGGGCGCAAAGAGCTAACTGTGGCTTGTTATAAGCATCAAAGATTGAATGTATGGGGGTACGAAAAGTATGACAATTGTGTGTGTTCTTCTTATATCTACTTCGAGTTTCTGATTTCCCATCCCTTTTCTATAATAATCATTATCTTATAGTACTTTTGGTTGTTCTTTACAATCATTCACAAACAAAATCAATAAAAACTAATCAGATTCTATCACTATGTGTATTGATGTTAGTTGTAAAATATCTGTTCACAATATCACATTAGCCATTTCCACTTTTGTTATTAAAGAAAATCCTACTCATATACTTATTATAAATTATGCTAAACTTTCATTCGATTATGCTCACAATAAAAGTATGCCTTTTTATTTCTCTCAAAATCATTCTTGTTACTGAAATTCAGTGAAAATTTAAATCTACATCACCGTGTAGTCCTTAGCAATAAGGGGGTGTTTGGTACAGAGAATTGGGAGGTGAGAAATGGAAATGGAAACAATTCTCTTGTTTGTTTACGAAAGAAAGAGGTGAGAAATGGAAATAAACCATTTCCATTTCCCTGATTTCTTTTCTCTAAAAAAAGCGGAGAAATCATTTCTTCAGGGTTTCATTTCTTACTTCCATTCTCTTCCGATTAACAGATCCCCTCTCATCGCTATCTCCATGAAACTGGTGGAGAGAGAAACAACAAACCCCAAGCCCTAAATCCAATCGAATCGGATCATCCAGTTCTCACCAACTGTCAAATGCTCACAATTTGCTCCTAATTCACACCGATTCTCGTTCCGGTGAGTGATTCTGTAACTGATTATTGTTCCGATGACCTAATTCCGCTTTGATCCGTCTCGATTGGTGATTGATTGTTAGTTGTTGTGATTGATTGTGTAGATGTGGATCTGAGTTATGGTGAATTGTTAGTTGTGCTGGTTTATTGTTGTTTTGATGATTAATTGATGTGCGATGAGTGATCTTATGGGGATTTTGATGTGGTTTTGTGAAATCTAGAGTGTGATAACGTAATTGATTGTGGATTGTTAAATTATTTATGATGTAGGTTGCTTTATAGTAAGAGTTTGTTAAAGGATGTGTGACATTAATGTGATTATTGCAACTTCAATGGCAGCTGAATGTTATATTCTGGTTTTTAGATGTAGCTTACTTTGAAATTATACATCATATAATGTAATAATGCCTCTTGTAGCATACTGCATACTGAAACTAGTGAATTATTTGTTGGAGATAATTAGTCAAAGGTGGAATAAGGAGTGTATGGTTTTGTTATTACTATTTACAGTTCTTAGAAGGAATATATCTTACTGATTTAGTAATTTATGTGCATCGTCATCTTGTTTTAGCATATAAGTTCGAGTTAGTTTAACACTGAATGAGGTTTTGGGAATAGTTCTGTGATAGAAGCATATTTTCTTCAGTGGTTAATATGTTTGTTCATGGGAATTGTGCTCTATCTAGGGACTTGATTACTGCTTTTTTAATGCTTAACTCTTGCCTAAAGAGGAAAAGTAATTAGATGTGTCTTGTTTGTGACCATGGTAATTTTACCCAACCTTGTGTGCAAAAAGGATGAAGATAAAAGTTAATGTATTTGTAGTGCATCTTCTTTAATTTTTGTTATTGTAGTGCATACCTATGCAGGTGTTATGTGAAACCTCATTGATTATTATTTTTTCAGGAACACATGTTTGTTGGTGAAATAACTTTGAGGGTCCCAAAAGTGTTTGTGGAGGGTGACATTCATTAGAATATTTGGTTCTCATCAGGCTTAAAATGGCCTCTTCCAGCCTAGGACATGGTGGAGTCGGTACATCAAGAACTGTTGGTGGATTTAATGAATCCTCTACTGCAATTGATCGGTTGGGAAGGGGAATGCTTGAGATGAGACTTAGGGATAAAGTGGAACGTGGCGATGACAAAGTGAGTGTAAGTATAATCGTTTTAATAAACAGTTAAACGAGTTAAAAATATATTCAAAAAATCAAGTTTATTGTTCCAGGATAGTGAACCAGAGATTGTGCATGGGGCGAGTACTGAAGCTGGACATGTAATAAGGACAACAATTGGAGGGCGTAACGGTCAATCTGAACAGGTAGGAAGTGATGAGTTTAAAGAATTAGGTGGTCTGTTTTAGAATTTTGATATGTGCCTACGCATGTAAACGAACACGAACAAAGCATGTTTTTGTATGTTCGTTTAACTTTAACTGAACAAACTATTGTGCACTATGTTTTGTATGTGAATTGGTTTGATCAATGCATATTTTGGTTGGAATTTATGCATCTTTTTATATGTATTTTATTTTTTAATAAATATTTGTTATGAAAAAAATACTTGTGCTAATGATAAAGTTGATATAATTCTCTGTTTATTTTCTATGTACCAAAAAAGAGAAATGATTATCAGCTATATTTCTCTACTTACTGAAATCTCTGTACTACCAAACAGAACAGTCAATTCTCATTCTCCAGACCAATTCCCTTTCTCTGCAATTCCATTTCTCTATTTCATTTCTCTACAATTCCATTCTCTGTACCAAACACCCCCTAAAGGTAAACCTTGAAGTCTCATTGGTTTGATTATTACTATGGATTACGATTAACACGAGTGTAATAGTTTATATTACTAAAATTTAATTTGTCTAAAAATAATTTAGTATTTTGTTATTTTTTTTACTTTAAAACTAACTATCTATAATATATATAAACGAAAACCAAAAAATCCTAGGTGTCGCGATGTGGTCGCTCCCCCTTTTTTTGGAGTCACCAGATTTGTTTGATTTTTAAATGGAGGCTTCTCATGCATTTGACCCGAATTCATGGGTATGAGTCTTACCAAACCCAGATATTTCTTAAACGGGTTATAGCATCTCATTTAATTAAAAATTATTTTCACCAAATTATTGATGTAAAAATCCTATAAAATAGGATATACTAAAAATTAATATATTATTTATTTTAAAAAAGATATATATATTATTTAAATTAAAAAACCAATTTGATTGTAAAAAAAATAAACGGCTCTTGAGTCTCATCAAACCATAAGTACATTATTAACTTTTATAAATATTATTTATAATTAAAAAACCAATTTTATAGTAAAAGAAATAAACGGGTCTTGGGTCTCATTGAAACCATATAGCTTTTAAATCGGGTTATAATATCTCATTTATTTGTCAAACAATTTATCATCAATGCATAAGTATATTATTAGCTTTCATACAATAAAAAAATATAAATGCAAAAAATAAATAAATATTAGAACAAATAATATAAAACAACCCCCGTAATATGGGGGATAAAAACTAGTATCCAATATAATTTATTCTTTTAACTTGTTAAATATAATTAACTTTAACTAAAACGGCTATAAAACTTAATTAACTTTTATTCCTTTTTACAAGTTCAATGCATAAAAAGAACTCACTAATAGTGGCTTTGATTGGAATAGCTCGATTCCAATAAAGGTGGGGCTTGTAGTTTGGAGAGCGGTGATTTATAAGTTGCCAATATTCAAAGCTCTAGAGATAAACATTCCAATAAATTCAATCACTTGTCCAATTTGTTATAGGGAGGATGAATATGCCGACCATGTTCTTATCTCGTGCGGGTTAGCTCACGGTGTAGTGTTTAATATATCAATGGTGCAAGGTATATTCAATTTATGCTTTTAGTTTTCGGGATTTGGTTGACTTGTATAAGTACACAATGTTACCAAAAGACAAGGCGAAAGCCTTCCACACGATATGCTTGATCACGATTTGGTGCATATGGAAGAAACGAAATGCACTAGTTCACAAAGGCTCTCCGGTTCACCTTTGAAGCTTGGTGGATATAAATTAAAACGATTGGTTTACTTTGGATCAAAAATCAGCCCAAAAGGTTTGGGTTGTTTTGGGAGGATTGTTGTAGTTTTTTATTGTAATAGGCGCTTTTTGTAATCTTGTTTGGTTGTTTTAGGTGGGCGCTAGGGCTATTCAGCCTTTTAGTCGGCCATCGGTAGTTGTATGTGACGATTTTAGCATCTTGCTAGTGTTTTTAAATAAAAGTTTCGTTCGTCATTTAAATAATAATAATAATAATTTTAATTTTCTTTTTAGAAAAATAAATGATTAGGCTTTCCCCAACATTTAGGAAAAACTTCTTTTTATCAATGAATAATGTCTTTCCCAACCCAAACTCCCAAAATACTTAGGTAGCGTTTGGTATGTATAAATGAGATGTGAAATAGAATGGACCATTATAATGGAATGATAAAAAATGTGTTTGGTTTGTCAATGGAATAGAATCATCTATTACCATGTTCATTTCATTCTCTCTAAAACACCCAAAATTCCTTCCATCCACCCCCTTGTTTTTTTTTTTCATTTCATCCCCCTTTCACACCATATCACCACCACCACCATCCCATCACTACTACCCACTGCCCTCTCACCACCACCACCACCGCCTCCACTGCCGCCACCCGCCTCCACCACCCGCCGCCACCACCACTCGCCTCTGCCGCCTGCCGCCATTAACACCCGCCCGCCTATATCGCCCATCGCCACCACCAACATTACCAACCTCCACCGCCCGCCGCCACCACTACCCGCCTCCGCTGCCGCCACCAACCACCCACCACCACCTACCATCGCCGCCCACCACCTCCACCACCAACCATCACTCCCTGTCATCACCATTGCCTCCGCCACCACCACCCACTATCACTGCCACCTACCACCACCAACAATTTCTCCCGCCGCCTACCAGCCACCACCACCATTACTGCTCGTCGCCCACCGTCACTCACTACCATTTTATTTTATTTTGACTTTTTCTAGCTTATCAAAATGTAAAAACTAATAATTAATGTCATTCCCACATGGTAACCAAACATGTCAATGGAATGGTAATGATCCATTCCATTACCTCATCAATTCCATTCCCTCGTTCATTCCATTTCATCGCTCATTTCATTACCCCATACCAAATACACACTTATTCTTTGAACTCTTTATTAAGCCTCATGAGGATATTTAGATTTCTTGTCTCCTCCCTTTCAACTATACCGCGTGTATTAAGGGGTGCTTCATATTCAGTTTTGACCATTTTAAATTTGTTTCAATCCATATTTCAGTTTGACAAAAATAATAATAATAATCGGTGTAGCAAACCCGAAAACCAGATTATTGAACACCCTGCATCGCGCTTAAATTTTATATTTTGTTTATGATTAAGGATTACTTTGATTACGGAATTTCAAAATTATAATCAATTATGATATATGCGTGGTATGAATGATTTTAACATAATCATCAAATCAACCATATGAGTAGATTTAAACATATTAATTTTGTACTTTACTATCTTTATGTTGTATGTTGAAATATGATGTAGATTTAAACATATTAATTTTATTTATATTGTAATTATAATATAATAATATAGTTTATTAACATTAAATTCAAATATTTCAAAATTTCAAAATTCGTAATCAAAGACCTCCTAATTTTCGTTCATATTTCAAGCTAATTCAGAATCCTTAATTTTATGATTTTTAATTAATTACATATATACCTTCCTTCTTTATTCACCTATCCAAAAATTAAAACATCTAATACTCATGTATAAATACTTTGACCTTCACACAATAATTCTCACACCATCACACCGGAATTAGCAAAAACGAATGTGTTTCTTTGTAAGGTATATAGTTTGGTCGTGCTTATATAATTCATTTGTTATTTAGTTTTTCGGTACAAAGTATAATTAAAATTAATAGTTTGTTTAGTTTTAATTTTTCACCACCAAGAAGATGGAGCCAACAAACATTACAATGTTGAACCAATTGGATGTGCTTAAAAACGATTGTGTCCTCAAGGTTCATATTTTGAAACTATGGCGTCTCAAGGACAATAACAAGCCCGGAGAAGATTGGTCGATAGAGATGATTTTGCAAGACGAAATGATATTGTTACATAAAAATAAATAGTTTACCATAATCCAGACTTTTACTTTTATTCCAAATTACACATTCATTAATTTTAGTATATTATTCACACAATTTTTTACTAATTATTGGATGGTGAATGTTTTTATATTTATTGGTTAGGTTTTCACCGATTTTGTACTAATACATATTTATATGTTTTTCTGGTAAGGTTATATTGTTTTCCGGTAAGGTTTACATTTGTTCACATAATTCAAATCTTCCATAATTTGTTATTTATTTATTATGTGATATTAATATTAATATTTAATTTTATCATTTCAGGTTATTGCCCCAACTTGATATAATGGATTGAGGATTTGTTGACAAGATGTCTTATTTTTTGTTTAATGTTAATGTATATTATTTTTATTATTCATGTATTTTTTTTTCACAATTCATGTAATTTAATTGATTATTATATATTCCGGAAATGAAATTTAATTGATAATTCTATAATACATTAAATTAGCTATAGTAAGATAATCAATCTTATATTGTTGTTGTTCAAATTCCAGGTAAATCACTAATGTCAACGCAAGTTAAAACATTATTATACTTTCCCATATTATCGTATTTAACATTTTAAAATAATACACATTTAATATGACATTTTAGAAACCGATGTTCCCCATTCAAATTTGGATTTTCACTATTTATGTGAAGTTTACAAAAATGTGTTATATAGTTTGACTTTCACCAGCTATTCAAAAACCGAAATTTAACGAATTTGACCATGTCATAAATTTTTAATATTAATGTCTTAAATAATTTTTTTTATTTTTAATAACCATTTCTAAATATTTCAAGTTATTATGATTTTAATGTCAATTTCAACTAAATCTATTAATATATATGTATTCCTAAATATCAAAAACAAAATATATAATAAAATGTACGTTTATTTAATCTAGTTTTTATATAATACTTTGAATTTATGGTTAATATTCATAACATATTTAAACCCTTATTTATATTTTTTATATTTGACCATTTTTTAATTATATCTAAATTTCAAGATTCATACATTTAGTAAAACCTCCATATTTTCTATAACCAATTAAATACGAAATTAACAAATTAAATACAAACTTTTACAAATTGTATGTCAAAATTAATGTATAAAATAAACCCCTATTTTAATATTACAAAAATAAAAAAAATATGTTTTTAAGTTTATTTATTAAAATACAACTGTACTAAATATATTTTTGAAGTTTACTAATAATTGTTTTTTATTCATAAAAGTGAACTCTAGCATTGGGTTTAATAGATCGATCTAACAAAAAAAGTTATTGAATATTTTTATACAAAAGTTAAAATAAAATTTCGTTTATAAAAATTTGTATATAAAAATTTGTATATTTAATATAATTATATGTTTTTATTCATATACAAAGCATGTATTTTTTATTCATTCCAAATCTTATTAACAAACACAATTATAATTTGTCAAATTCTAGCAATATAATCTATTTGTAGTCGTATCTCAAACTCAGCAAACATTATTTGACTAATTCTCATTGACATTTAAAAGATTTTGATACTTTCCAATCTTAGAAAAGTTTAAATTTTTTTATTTGACAATTTTATAATTATGTCTAAATGCCAAGATGCATATACCTAAAAATAACATCAATTGACTTCCTAAATTTCTGTACCTTAAGAATTTTGTTATTCCATCATTATTATAAAATTAACTCACTTTCTATTGTCACAGTATTTTATAAAATAAAAAACCATTATTGTTAGAGTCAAAAATCAATATTCATTTTATATCAATAATAATCGTATTACCAAATTATCGTTATATTAAATACAATTACTTAACCAGCGGGGCATGCCCCAACGGCCAGGAATATGATGGATGACCTGGATGTCTTGGGTTCGAATCCTGATTTCGACCGGATTTTACCTGAGCATTAAAACCTGTCATGCCTTCGGGCAGGGTGAGCCAACTGGGTTTTACCGGGAACGCCAAGCCAAAATCGGATGCCAACGTGGATCCCGATCATGTCAACATAGTTGGCCTGAATGGGGTGGTGGGGCGCGACATGTTCGCGTAGTGAGATAATTTAACTATGAAAGTCACCGTTCGAAAAAAAAATACAATTACTTAAAAAATTGATTCGTATTAATTAATTATTTAACTAGTAATTGTTACACTTTTAAATATGATGTCAAAATATATCAATACCTTATTCCTAACTATAAATACAAATTATTTGTAACTTTCAACTTATATTCGTATAAATAAAATTAATTATAAAGTTTCTTTAATAGTTATCAACCATATTCAAATACATCATCTACTAATTTATGTTTTAATTCGTATTTTAATCACTATTTTATTGTACAAAATGATAATATTTTTTTGACATAATATAAGTTTTGACTTCAAATCAATTCTTAAGTTGACAAACATTAATTTACATTAAATCTTAAATTTTTAAACAACTAAAAATAATGCATAAAATGATTTTAACATGATTGTCAAACAAATAGTGGTTACTAAATATAAAACATGTTTTCTCTTTAATCTATACATTTTTCTCCATAAATAACCATTAGTGAACACGGAATGTTTTCTTAGTTTATTCAAATTATTCCCATAATGAATAAACAACTTTTAATTATTTATATGTTTAAGTTTTAACAAAATTAAATTTCTATTTTTATAACCACCAAATTAGCATGTACGAAATATGGTGAAAATTTGTCTAAATGGGTAACGAAAATACAGCTACAAAGAAAACAGGTTAAACGGATACACAATGAAAGAAACATAAAAGCTAAAGAGCACAATCTATTAAAAAAATATTAGATTATTGTTATATGTATTCAATCATTATTTAACATAATTTATCCATAGAGAAGTTATAAAAAATGGATGAGAAACCTTTGCCTAATTTCCTAAATGATATATATTATGAATCAACTATATGTCAACTATACTTGAATGAAAATTAATATGTTATTGAATATTGATTAAGACTTTATTTTGAAAATCAATTAATTATAGTATTATGAAAAACCAAATTTAGGTTTTAGATTGTCATAACAGTTGGTTTTGTAACATAAATTTAACATATACTTATAAAAAGAAATGTCTTAGATAGTGTTCATCTTTTAACATTGATGTGCAACAAATATTTAAATTGATGTGAAAATAAACACGAGCACTATTTTAGAGTAATAAGTGTAACAACTCGGGTCTTTCACTTACATAATACCCGACCCGTTTTCATTTCGAGTAATTTTAATCAATAAAAAAAATCTCTAAACTATTTCATTTCATTATTTTTCTTTTTCTTTACTATTAAACTTTGAGCTAACTACATTTTACTCCCCTAAGCATAAGTTTTAACTCACTTTGCATCCACACCCAAAGTTAAGGGACTAAATAACAATTCTGCATAATTATTATTATATTATGAACCAAACCCAAAACCATACCCTGATCCAAACCCACACCCAAGACCCGGTTAATAAACCCGTTTACCCGAATCTTTAGCTTGGACCACAAAATACGGAATGAACATGGAAATTAGATCCTTTATATGATTTATATTGCCTTAATCGGCCTACCGACACTGTAAATTTGGTAACCACAATCAAATAGTAAACGAATTGATTATATTAACAAACCACCTATAACCCGTTTCTGGTTATACAAGAGATTGATCATTATATTTCAATCAAAGCAACATAAATCATACTCATAACGTCGCCTACTAAACCCCTTTATCTAATTGTGTTTTCATGGTCTTCGGATGCCGTTTATAATCGAGTTTTTTGCCACAGCCCTTATCTCATCATTCATCATCTTTTCCTCTATATTAAGGTAATTAAATCATACAGTAGTTACGTTTCAACCCATATAACAATAACCCTAACTCTGATTGATCGATCATTAAGCAGATTAACGGATTTAAGATCTAGGGTTTATACCATCTTAGAGATTTTTGTAGTGTCTGTATTTAAAAATTTGTTTGTGTTTGGTTACTAGCAGATACCCAGCGCAGCTGGTGGTGTGGTGTGTGCATTAGACACCAGTCGCGGGTTCGAGTCCCGGCTGTGCAAATATTTATTCTTTTTATCTATTAAATGGTTTTGATGGCTTTTTATTGTAATTAATAATTAATACTATATAAACATTATTTTAATAAACCGAAACTAGTAGGTAACGTTGTTTATCAATTAATCTCGCTAAGTTTTCATGTGTGTATATATATATATATATGTGTGTGTGTATCTATATATATAAGTAAGTATTATGAATATATATTAGTAATAAGCTTTAACTTATTTAAACCCGACACTTTTAAATCACGTTTTCTCGTCGTTAAATATCTTTACAAACTCGTCATATATATATATCTTATATTTTGATTTACGATAATATAACAAACATATTAAACACGTTAAATATGACTTTATCGTTAAGGTTTCGTTAACGATTCAAAATATATTTTTTTATACATTATTATTATAATTGATTTACTTACTTATATTTATTATATTATAAACCATATTTATTGATTTATATAATTTGCTTAGTTAATTTGTTTAATTGTTTATCTTATCAAGTATAACATTGATGGTATTTTGTAATAATTCATTTAAGCAAATGATAACAATAAATATTGAAATCGCAATATGACCGTAAGGAATTAACCGTTCAATCAATAACGTTCGAATCAAAACCATAACTCAAATCATCATTGAAATAATAAATTCATTATTCCTGTTATATCGTTTATAATTAACTCATAATATTATATTATTTAATTAGGAATCCTAGACGGTATATCCCGAAGGGTTCATCTATTTTTCTCATCATCACTTGATCCTCCGTTCATCCGTTAAGGTGAGTAATCAGTCCCCTTTTTTACTTATTTTAAACCTTTTTGGGGACATATGCGTATCGTATCATATTTATCTATTATCTAGTATTCAAAATCGAAACTGTTTAATCCTTGTGTGTATATCAGTTTATGCCTAACTTGCTATTTGCTTACTTGCTTTATTTGAACCGCATTCGGAGAGGTCCAACATATTCTCAGTCTAGTATGATCATACGACCGTCGTAGTGGCCGGCGTCCGACGCATTGACAATGGTTTCAACGACACCTCATTTTTGGTAACCAATGCCCATTTGCATGGAAACGGTTTAGCCCTTTCTTTATGTTTGATTGTTTGTGTATGTGCTATGGTTTAACTGTTTATCTCACAGGAACAGTTTGCATATTTTTTTTATATATTATATATACTATTACTATTGTGTCTTAAACTGGTGTTTTACTCACTCAACATGTGTTGTTGATAAAAATATATATTTTATACGCATTTGCAGGTTATCAACTTGGTTGTTTAGCAAGATGAAGATCACGTAGAGATGCATTTTAGGATACAAACTTAATTAATCATTGTTGTAATTTCGTTATACTTGATGTAGTTAACAGTAATTGCTTTATTTGAAATTATTTAATAGATATTGACACTTTTAATATTGCATATAGTAACCTTTGAAAAGTTGTAAGCAATCGGTTCGCCCCGGCATTTCCGCCGTAGGTTGGGGTGTGACAATAAGCATTACGGTTAGTGATGTGTAATAAATGTCTTAGATAAAGTTCAACTTTTGAATCAACATTGATATAGAAGTTTTGTTGAATCAAAATTGTAAAATTGTTTTGTTTATTTTGAGAATAATTTATTTGTTTGCTTATTATTGTACCCATGATATAAGTTATAAAATATTTTATTTTTTCATTTATCTTTGTCAGCCTTTGTATGTTTTTGTATTTGCTTCAAATAAGTTATGATGTCTTATAATGTAAAACTATCATTTATTTATAAATACAACATTTGCATTTTATTATTTATAAATACATGAACGCTATTATAGATATACCAGATGATCTTTTAATTGGTGATTCATCCGATTCTATTTCTGATCTGATTGATTTTGTATATCCAACATTATTGGAAAATTTTAATGATATTTCATATTTTCAAAAAAGGGCCATACTTGCACCTTTAAATGAGGTTTTCCAAGATATTAATGACAAATTTTTGTCTTTGTTTCCCGGTGTAGAAGTTGAATATCTCAGTTCTGATAGTATAGACAAGTATGATAGTGTTGAACCTGGTTTCGATCCAGCATTACACTCACCGGATTTTCTAAATGGTTTAAAGATGTCTGGTATGTCTAATCATAGATTGGTTCTAAAAGTTGGTGTGCCAATAATGATACTAAGGAATATTTATCAGAAGAACGGTTTATGCAACGGAACCAGATTACAAGTAATAAACTTGGGGAGGCTTTTTATTGTAACATCCTACTTTTGCAATTAATAAATAAAAAAGAGTCGTGTTTGTTTAAAAGTGTGTTAATATTTAATTAAGTTAAATGAAATAAGAGTATGGACTTGGTTAATGAAAGACAGAATAAGGGATAATGATGGGCCTTAGATCCATGGGCTTAAGAGAGTATAAATACTCCTTAAACCTCCCTAAAACCCTTATTTCCTATCTACTAGCCTCCATAACACACTCAAGAACACACACAAACCCTCCTTAGATTCGGCGGCTAATACCCGATTCCAAAGAAGGAAAGTTTGTGCTAGATCGTTGATTATACAAGAAAGACACAAGCCTATTGTTGCACATCGAAGCTAATTGTGTCTTCACAACGTAAAAAGGTACTTTCTTTCGTATAAAGTTTATGTTTTTAGGAACGGTTTGCCCTAAGACTTCGTACTAAGGCAAATCGGGTGTAGTTATACCTTAAAAATACAAACTTGATGTTAAAAATGGGCTTAGTGGACTTGTTAGTATGTGTCACACCCCGACCAAAGGCGGCGGAACATGCCGGGGCATAACGTATTGATTGGACAGTATCCCAAAAGACACTAATTAAAGCGACAATGAATATTTAATTTCATTAACATTAAACACGTACACAAATTCAATAATTATAACAATTACATCATATTCTTGTATGTTGAATAATATCCTAAGGTCGAACTATTGTCTTCCAACTTGAATAATATAACTACTTGTACCTATAACATGTATGAAAATAGAGTATGTCAACACGAATGTTGGTGAGAATGCATAAGTTTTAGTTTTATATATATAGATAAATCACAATTCATATGTAAATGATGAGTATTACAATTCCTATGAAAATGTAAACAATTAAATAGATGTGGACCCGTCTTATTTATACGAAATCAAAGTACTTGGGTAAATGTATGATCATACTAGATGAGGATAGATGAGGATGAGATACCCACCACCAAACATAAAATAAACAATTAAGCACATAGAGCATTATGATAGAGCATACAATAATCACACATAAACATATATTGAATTGTGTTATGAATAGATAAGTAAATAAAAATGAGTAATTTAAATAGGGTATACATGCCACCCCAAAATTTAAAATATGAAAAAGGGGGATATGTAAACTCACCTTTGAGATTAAAGCCAAATTTGAAATGACAACCGAAAGCACGTTAAAGAAAATGAATGATCGAACCTTACGAACTATAAATAAACAAAATATAATAATTAAAGACTAACTAATGGGATTGGAAAGTTTAAATAATACTAAATCTAATGTTTAAATATTAAGATAAAAACAAGGAAAATATCAAAAAGGGAGATGGAATACAAAATCAATTTTTGGACAGCAAACTGTTCTGTTATGATTAAGGTATTTAAAATATCAAACAATTTTATTATAAATCAAGACTTTCCAGTCTATTAAATTAGAATGCTTTGAACAACTTTCATTTAGAAAAGATTTGCGAATTCATAACCTAAATAGGCCAAAACATCCATGTAAGTCAGAGGGTACGAATCTGCGCACTGTTTTTAAAATATTTATTGAGAATTCATAGGAGTGAATTAAAGTACGTAAAAATAGTTTTTAGAACCGTATTCATTGAAGTATATCATAGAATTTGGTGTTGCAATTTTTCAGTTTGTTATAAACAAGATATACCTCTTTCTTTGACGGCTATATCTAATGTCAAAACTGAAATATTGCTAAAAGCAATATTCTAACGATTTCGAAAAGGATTTTGATGAAATAAAATAATTGAATTTTTTGGATATGATTATTAAATATTTATTAGACTATTTCATCAAAAATCCTTGGGGTCCTTTGAACAAAAAAAATAATGATTCAAAACAGAAAAATAAAGATGCAAGAACGTTTCAAGTGTGACCTTCGTGTAATCGATTATCTCCTTGTGTTATTTGTATTATCCACCCTATACACCATGGTGTATGTGTAAGGCCCCATTACCGGTGCCCTACATTAGACGTTGTATTTACTCATAAGCACAGTTCTAAATATCAGAGTTAATTAAAACTTTCGCGGAATAATTTAAAAGTCAAACATTCATTACAAACATTCATAACTTGTCTTTTAAAAACATAACATAAAACATAGTATTTCAAACATCACGACAAATCTTCAGATGCCAGCCTCTTCGGATCCTGCCATGTGTCTTCCTCAAACCAGCTGTCTCAGTCGATTAACCTGCGTGCATATTAAAAGTCAGCTACGCTGAGTGAGTTCTAGTTAATCATACAACATACAATACATTCATAACTACGTACTTCCATATGTACTTCATACTTTCATAATTCGTTCATAATATACATACTAACCTTCATACTTTATTTTTAACTCTACTTTACATTATTCTATTGTGCCTCGGATATTATTAGGGTCCGATCCCTTTTTCTGTCTCGGATATTTTTAGGGCCTGGTCCCTTTTCTGCCTTGAGTATTATTAGGGCTCAGTCTCTTTCTGCCTTGAGATTTATAAGGGCTCGGTCCCTTTCTGCCTCGTATATTATTAGGGTCCGGTCCCTGTCTACCTTGAGTATTATTAGGGCTCAGTTCCTTTCTTCTTTACCTGACTATCTCTTACATTCATTCATAACATACGTACATATCATTCGTACATTATACATAACATTATAACTTGACAGTACTTGCAATATCTGAAGATCGTTCACGTACCAACAAGCAATCATTCATACTTTATATACATATCATTCATATCTTCAAACTATCACCCAACGGTACATGCAATATCCGAAGATCGTTCACGCACCGTCAAGCATTCATTTATACATAATCATGTAAGGCATATACTTACCACTTAAGGTAAGTGTATTAACTAATCACATCGGGTATGCACATAGCCCCGAAAACATAACAAGGAATGGGGCTAGAAACTTACCTGAATGCGGTTACGTTCACCGTTAATAGTTATTCCCTTCTTTAGCTGTGCGCGACTAACTGTATAAAAATTCCACATATCAATTAACTATCACTACCCATATCGTTTTTCTAGTCTAATTATAACTTTTAACGAACGGGGGTCCGGGGGCAGCGCCCCTGGCAGCGGGGTTCTAGGAGCGGCAACACCTAGCGGGGTCCAAGAGGCAGAGACCCTGGCTGTGGTTAAGCTGCCAGGTCAGCTTGGATGTAACATCACGAAATTTCTAAAATAATATTAATTATATTATTCAATATTGGTGAAAAAGTTTACTCGGGTTAGTGGAGATATAATAAAATAAAGTAGAAGTTATTATGAGTCGGGCATGTGTTGGGTTAAGTAATATGGGTAATAGACTTGGATTAGAAAGGAAGGAAGATGGACCATGGGCTCAAGCCCATGACCCATAATATAAATACTATAATTTACCCTTAATCCATTCATTTCCATTCCATTCCACACACCACCCAAAACACACACTTAGCTCTCTCTCATCTTACTCTCTCTCTAGCCCAAACATAGAAGAAGAATCGATTTCTGACCCGAGGTGATGATAGTATGATGTTGTATGAACTCAAACCCGTTAGACTTAGTCACGAAATGACGAGCCGACACCCTTAAACCGTTAAAGTCATGAGATCCGGGTGAAATGGGGTGTAAACTGATCATAAGATGAGTTTAGGGGTCACCCTAGCTCAGATCTGGATCGAACGGGACGAAAAACGGTGAAAAGCGGTGGAAAATAACTGAGATCTCGTTTTCCGGCGATGACGGCACCGGAAATGATGTACGAGGTTAAGAGAATGTCAGGGAATATTCTGACATTCTCTGACCTAAATCTAGTTCGTGAACGGAGACTTAGCGAATTAGAAGGTAAATCGTTATGTCATCCGTTAAGGGGAGATAACGAAGCAGACACAATTCGTTAAGCCTTTCGTTAAGGAATAAATGACGAACTAACTCCAATTCGTTAAGTAGTTTGTTAAGGAAGAACTGACGAATAAACCCCCAGTTCGTTAAGGGTTCAGTTCGTTAAAGGAACTGTTCGTAATAAAGGTCCAATTCGTTATGATGATGACGAACTAGAATAACGAATCAGCTAAGGAAAGATAACGAATCAGATCATGTGCTAGATAACGAATTAGCATGTGATCTGATAACGAATTAGGCTTAATTCGTTATAGAAAATGTGATGGTGAATAAAATAATAATTTAAAATCTTAATGGAAAATGTGTTAAGACAGTTAATGAAAATAAAATTGTTCCAAGCAGACATGGCAGCTCGACCCCAGCCAGGGGCGCTGCCCCTAGACCCCGCTGCCAGGGGCGCTGCCCCCGGACCCCCGTTCGTTGAGGTATATAATTCAACTAGAAATACGATGAGTAGTGATAGTTAATTGATACATATAATTATTATACAGTTAGCCGTGCACAGCTCAAGAAAGGAATAACCTTTAGCAGTGAACGTAACCGAGTTCAAGTGAGTTTCTAGCCCCACTTCCTTGTTATGTTTTCGGGGCTGTGTGCATACTCGATGTGAAGTGTGAATACACTTACCTTAAGTGGTAAGTGTATGATGTAATGTTTGATGTGATATATTTATATATGTTACGAATGGATGTATGTTGGTGCGTGAACGATCTTCGGATATTGCACGTGTAGACAAGGAAAGGTAACGTTAGTTGGTGTTCGAACAATCTTCGGATATTGCGCGTACCATCATTCAAGAATTATCCCCAAGTGGTTATTAGTGTGTGTAAATGTTGTGATGTAACTTGGTTATTACGTAAATGATGTAATGATATAAAGTGTGTAGTAGATAAGTAGAGGTAGGGTGTGATACAAGTAGCAAGGGTCTAGTAAGGGTGTTAGTGGCATGACGATAGTACGTGGTAGGGTAAGCCTATACGTGACTTCGTTATTAAGTGGCATAACGTGAGTGCGTGGTAGGATAAGCTTATGCGTGCCTTCGCTATTAAGTGGCATAACAAGAGTACGTGGGAGAGCAAGTCTCTATGTTCTTCCGTAAACAAGTGGCTAAGTGGTTAGGGGCAGTTAAGTGGTTAAGTGGTAAGGTGAACAGGTTAGATAGTGGACTATGTGTCTTCGGATACGTATATAATGCATGTAATGGTTGTATGGTAAGTTGCCTGATTAACTAGAACTCACTCAGCGTAGCTGACTTTTAGTATGCACGCATGTAAGCAGATTAAAAAGCTAGCATGAGGATGGCACATGGCATGGATTGAACGGAGGCTGGCATCTGAAGATGGAAGAAATGATGTATTAAATATGATGTTTTATGTTATGGTTTTAAAGAAAAGATTTATGTATTGTATCAAATGATTAAAGATTAACGTTTCTGCGAAAGTTTTAATTAACTCTGATTTGTAAGAACTGTGTTTATGAGTAAATCCGACGCTAAAGTAGGGCTACCGGGTTCGGGGCCTTACATTGGAAAAATTTTATTTTCTTTAACTGTCTTAACACATTTTCCATTACGATTTCATGATAATATTTTATTGTTAACCTCTCAATCTTTTAAGGTATCTTCTATAAATTAATAAAATTCAAGGGCTATTTTGTAATTAATTCATTCTTCCCTAAGTCCAGGGACTGTTCTGTAATTCTTTTAAACTTCTAATTTGTTAGCCAGTTCTTTAACGAATGGGTGTAAGGCCCCGTTACCGGTGCCTCACATTTGGACGTTGGATTTACTCATAAACGCGGTTCTAAATATCAGAGTTAATAAAAACTTTCGCGGAATAATATAAAAGTCAACCATTCATTACAAACATCCATAACGTGTCTTTCAAAAACATAGTATTTCAAACATCACGACAAATCTCCTGATGCCAGCCTCTTCGGATCCTGCCATGTGTCTTCCTCAAGCCAACTGCCTCAGTCGATTAGCCTGCGTGCATACTAAAAGTCAGCTACGCTGAGTGAGTTCTAGTTAATCATACAACATTCAATACATTTATAACTACGTACTTCCATACGTACTTTATACTTTCATAATTCGTTGATAATATACATACATACCTTCATACTTTATTCTAAATTCTACTTTACATTGTTCTATTCTGCCTCGGATATTATTAGGGTCCGGTCCCTTTCTGCCTTGAGTATTATTAGGGCTCAATCCCTTTTGGCCTCGAGATTTTTAAAGGGCTCGGTCCCTTTTCTGCCTTGGATATTATTAGGGTCCGGTCCCTGTCTACCTTGAGTATTATTAGGGCTCAGTCCCTTTCCTCTGTACCGGAAAGGGGCTAGGACTCACCTGAAGTCGGTTACGTTCACCAATAATAGTTATTCCTTTCTTCAGTTGGGCACGGCTAACTGTATAATAATTACATGCATCAATTAACTATCACTACTCATCTCACGTTTCTAGTCTAATTATAACCCTCAACGAACGGGGGTCCAGGGGGCAACGCCCCTGGCAGCGGGGTCTAGGGGTGGCAGCCCCTAGCAGGGTTTAAGGGGCAGAGCTCCTGGCTGGGGTCGAGCTGTCAAGTCAGCTTGGAAAAATTTTATTTCCATTAACTGTCTTAACACATTTTCCATTAGAATTTTGAATCATTAATAAATTGCTTACTTAAAAGTTCAAGGGCTTCCTTGTAATTAATCATTCTTTTTCTAAGTTCAGGGACCATTCTGATATTTTGGTAAACTTCTAGTTCGTTACTTTTTCTTAACGAATTGGTTATCATAACGAACTGCTTCTCATAGCTAATTGACCCCTTTAACGAACTGGACTTCTTAACGAATCAGTCCATAGCGAACCAGTCCATATAACGAATTAGTCTTTCTAATTCGTTGTCTCTTCTAACGAACTGGCTATAACGAATCAAGGTGATTCATTATTTTCTCCCCTTAACGAAATGGATACGAACTAAAGCTAGTTCGTTAATCTTCCTTAACGAATCAGCTGATGAATTGCCACTAGTTCGTTAATCCTCTGTTAACGAACTAGGGTTAGGTCAGAGAATGTCAGAACATTCTCTGACATTCCCTTAACCTCGTATATTTTCCGGCGCCGTCGCCGGAAAAACGCGGTTTCGCCGGAAAACGAGTTTTGACTCGTTTTTCACCGTTTTCGCCCCGTTCGATCCAGATCTGAGCTAGGGTGGTCCCTAAGCTCATCTTAAGTTCGATTTATACACAAATCCACCCGGATCTCGTGACTTAAACGGTTTAACGGTTTCAGCTCGTCGTTTCGTGACTATATCAAACGGTTTAAGCTCAAATAATATCATACTATCATTACCTTAGGTCGGAATCGGTTCTTCTACTATCTTTCGGCTAGAGAGAGAGAGAGAGAGAGTGAGCTTAAGTGTGTGTTTTGGGAGGCGTATGGAATATGTGAAAATGAAGAATTAAGTGGTGATAATGGTTTATATATTTATGGGATCATGGGCTTAAGCCCATGGTCTTTCCTTCTTTCTCTCATAACCCAAGTCCATAACCCATATCCATTTAACCCAACACTAGCCCAACTCATATTCTATTTACTTAAACCGATAACGACCCACTATAAAATAGATGAAATTTATTTTATTATTATAACCAAAAGTAGGATGTTACAAGTCTTCCCTCCTTAAAGAGGTTTCGTCCCAAAAACCTAACTATTACATAAACAAATTCGGGTAAAACTTGCGCATCTCATCCTTAGTTTCCCAAGTGGTGTCCGATCCTTTGCGATGCTTCCATATCACCTTCACTAATGCAATAACTTTACGAAGAAGCTGCTTCTCCTTGTGGTCAACTATCTCGATTGGTTGCTCAATGTAGTTCAGCTGTTCATCAACCTCAATGTCTATTAATGGCACGTGCGACGTGTCATCAGCAAGACATTTTCTCAGATGAGAAACATGGAAGGTTGAGTGAATTCCTTCTAACTCCTCTGGAAAATCTAACTTGTAAGCCACCTCACCCACTCGATCTAAAATCTTGAATGGTCCAATGTATCTCGGACTCAGTTTTCCTCTCTTCCTAAAACGAATAATTCCTTTCCAACGCGAGACCTTGAGCATCACATTGTCACCAATGTAAAACTCAATCGGTCGTCGCCGCTTATCAGCATACGACTTTTGTCTGTCTTGAGCAGCTTTCATCCTTGCCTTAATCTGATCAAACTTTGAAGAAGTTTCTTGAACAACTTCCAGACTTCCCATCTCCTTTTGACCAATCTCTCCCCAACATACCAGAGTTCTATAACGTCTTCCATACTGTCACACCTCGAAAATCTTAATTAAGACAGCGAAAGACTTTGACCAAGTCGTTCGGGTGGTGACAGACATCGTTTCAGCCAATCATAACTAAGTACACATTTATAATGAAAGTTGAACTTTATTTGACCATCAGAGTTATTACACGTGCCATATTACACGATTATTATTCATACTACAAGTTCAACATAAGGTTAAAATTTTCCATTCAAACACACGTCACTATTTTCCCGCACTCTTCGCGAAGCTTCCAAACTTCTATTAAATTACCTGAAAAGCATATTAAAATATCGGTCAACACAATGTGTTGGTGAGTTTCCCATTATATCAAAATAGTCCATATATATATATATATATATATATATATATATATATTTGAATCGAAAACAACATCCATATAATGAACTTCCGTCATTATATCCGATATCAATTCGTGTGTAATCGTCACTACACCCCGAATTATATCCATAATATCCATTGTATAATGGTCTACCGCCATTATATCACCAATCCGTGTGTAATGATCTATCGTCATTACATCACAAAACAATAGGCATTTTATTTCTTAAACAAATTGAGTTGTTGTAGACGAGCAAAGAATACAACATTACGTATGACTATCATAGTTGATAACCCGATACATACAATACTCAAAATATTCCCACTTTTAACCTAACGCGAATGGAAGTGGGGGGCGTCACCCCAATAGATCTACCAATATTTATGTGCCCTTTTCTAGGGTTAACTGTTACTTATCCCAACTAGACTCATCCCGCATTGTCCACCAATTTGTAAAATAAAATGCCTTTATAAAACATCAACGGAAATAATATATAATAAAGAATATGTTTTCCCCCAAAACACAATTAAATATTGTTTTGAAAAACATTTCCAGTTAAAAATCGAGGGGGGGTTCGATAGAGAAACTCACTGTCATGTAGCCTTTCCGAAAATCCCGTGTCCTATATTAGAACATGTTTTGTTAATAAAAACTTGATTTTAGTTTTTATACAAAACTCCTTTTCATTTTATAAGTCTTATTCACATAATCACATAAGCACATAAACACATAAGCGAGTACACATAGTTCGGTTTTTCGTTAGTTATTAATTAATTAATTAATTAAATTAATTAATTAATTAATATAATAAAATATTTTTAAGTTTTAGTTTATGGAATCTTGTTTAAGAAAATATTAATCTTTTATTTTTCACAAAATATGACGGTTTCGTCTGTTTTGTCGGTTTTGTGATTAAAATGCGTTAATTCAGTTTTTCGTTTAAAATGTAACTTATAAATTATGAAAAATACTTGTTGAATATATATTAATAAAGTTTTATAAGTTTACTTGTGTAAATATAGTATTTTCATTTTTGTTAATATTTTCTTAAAATAGCAACTTTTTAACGTTTTCGTGTCGGTTTTCGCAACATAAACTGTTTTAGGACAAAGTTTTATCATCTTGTCCTTTTCTCATGTATTAAATTATGTTATATATGAGTATTTGACCACTTTAGGGGCTGTTCTAAAGCAATCCCTAATAGTTGTGTCGGTTTTGCTTAAAAAGCCGATTTTTCGACCGTTTAAGTTACCGACGAGTCAAATAAATTGTACAAGTCTATATCAATAATCCTATGAACTAAACACACATATAATAACATATAAGTTATCATAAATTGCAGTTTGGACTATATATGTTCATAAGATGCCTTATTCGAGTTTTTCGGTTCCTAGTTCGTATTTTAGATTACCTTAACAATGTTAGTAGTTAAGCTTGTTAATTATATATATACAAATATCATATTAATACTTAAATATCCAGGTTAAAATCATCATATAATTTATGTATAAGTTCAATTAGTTCATTAACCAATCAAATCATGAATTACCTAAGTGTTTAACTAATAAAGTTTCCTATTGTAGTAACTTTTAATTTTTGATAATTCTATCTACTTCAATCTTCCCACTTTGATTAAGTACTATTCTAAGTTTAATTCATTCAATTAGTTTGATAGAGTTCCATGCATCCTAAGTGTTCTATCCAATTTTGATCTTCTAATTAACTAAGCAACAAAGTTTCCTATTTTGGTATGTCGTTTGCATATTCAATTATTGTGTTAGCTAATCAATCCTTTAATCATGCATCCTATCTTAGTTTCAAGTTGCCATTAATCACATATTGATCACATTCATCACAAGTATTCACATCAAAATCCAAATTTCAACTTTTCTTAAATTAAAGTTTCCTTATTTAATAATTTTAACAATCTTTGTTAATATTCAAGTTCCAACTATTAATTCTAGCATACAACCTCTCTTACTTTCAATTAAGTTATTCCATATCATTTTTGGTTCATCATTCCATCCAAAATCCATAATTAATCCAAAACCCAAAAATTCCCAAATTTCAATTATGAATAAACTCTTGTTTTGTTTATCTCTAACAACAATTTCTCAATAATTCAAGTTCATATTAATCAAGCTAATGATTAAAACCAATCCAAATTAATTCTAATATCAACTCCTACATCAAGTTCATTCACACAATCAAAATGTCAATAATACTTAATATCAAATCCATTAATCAATATAGATTCTTTAGGATGTATGTATGTATGTATGTATGTATGTATGTATGTATGTATGCATGTATGTATGTATGTATGTATGAGTTTTGATCCTCTCATACATATATAAATACACTCACGACACACATACATATACATATACCAAATATATTAACAATCTTTCAAATCAAACTCAAGAACAATAATCCTTGTATATCTATAATCTTTACTCAATTAACCATAATATAATACTTACTTGATTTCTTGAGATTGTTAAAAGATGAAAATGGTGAGTGATAGTAGTGTGTGTTTCCTAGCTTTAATCCTTCCTAATGGCTCCTTAATAGCTTAATCCTTTCCTTGATCTTAACTTAAATCTCCATGTTCTTGATTATGTGTATGTGTGTGTTTATATCTTGATTTTAATTTGATTTGGGTGTGTTTAAAAGTGTGTGTGCGCCATGGGTTTTATAGAGAGAAAGAAAGAAAAAGTATGTTTGAAAAATGAGTGGTGGTGGGGATGCCAACACATAAGGGTAATGATTAGGGTAATCATCATGGGTGAAAGGTGTGTGGATGAAAATGTTACAACACATTGCTTCTAGAAGATGCAATCATTGGATGGGTGTGTTGTCAACAAATGAAGCATTCCAAGTGTTATGGTAACGATTGTGGTAATCATTACAAGTGACATGTGTGGGTGTTGTTTTGAGAAAACAATGGGTGGTGACACATGGTTTTGGGTTTGTAAGTAGGTGTTTATACAATAATCTTAAGTTTCCATTTTAACGTCTAACGAATTTTAGCTAATCAAACGAATCCCGATCCTGATAATTTTTGTCAGACTTTGAACGAAATTGGATGCTTGACAAGCCTCATAAATTAATTTTTGGAAATTGTTGACGTTGGGTCCTTACCGGGTCGTCCACTAATACTCGGGTTACATATTTTGCAATTTTTATGATTCGAGCCTTCTAAAATTAAGTATATACATTGTCTCGACTACTTTAATATGTATTTTAATTTTTCGAGATCATTTAGCCTCTTTAAGTATTTATTTACTTTTTGACTCGTTACCCGAGGTTATTCCACGTCAGGCTCGTTACGTGGCGATTTTTGCACTTTTTGTTGACTTTGAAACGTCTAGATCACTAATAAAGAATACTTTTATCATAATGACGAAATTTTATTGGTAATCGAGATTATATTAGTCGCGGTTTAGGCTAATATTTAGTTTGGTGTCACATTCTCCCTTCCTTTAAGAATTTTCGTCCCGAAAATTTAGTAGGTAGTACTCGAGTCTGATTTTACCAGAGATATTATTTTTATCTACTGCATACATTCTTAAGTAAACTCAGGACCAAGTCTTGTATTTCACTTGTATTTGACTAACTTGATTAAATTTCGCCTAAGCTTATGAATATTCTTATTCATAACTTATGTAGGTTCTTCTATGAATCGAATCATGATGTCAACATGGACTCCTATTGATAGGAATGATTACGATTTGTCAGATACACATTTCCTTAAATTTAATACATGGAATGTGTCACTTATTACACTAGCTGTCGGAGGTAATTCTAGCCTACACACAATTGGACCAACTTGATTAGAGATTTCGAAAGAGTCCAATATAATGAAGACTCAATTCCCTCTAGCTTAGCTTAGTAATGTGATAATTGAAAAACTCTATTTTTGTATAAGGCTCCCAATGGAGGAATTGTAATACTGGAAGATAATTACTTAAAGAAAATAAGCTAATGGTAGGCGAGTATTTCATAGATTCTTGGAGAGTTAATCCGATCCTTGACATAGAAAGCCATATTAGAGTTTAAATGCACCTGTAAATTCACAATTATGTTCCGGACCATAATTGTCAATTTACCTTACAAGATTACTCTAACATTCTTTCTTTTAGGAATCAATTATTTTCTCTATCATATTTTTTTTTCAAATGGTTAGAGAATGAACTAATCATTTTGCTATTACCTAGAGAGTGTTGTGCTTACTTTGGTGTTTGTGGGACTTCATTTATGAAATCTATGATGAATTGAGCATTTAGACTTATGCGTTCGTCTAATACTAATTCACATAAATTGTCATATCTAGGCATCTAAACTTTATTCAGTCAGTTTTAGATATCTATTTCTTCAAGGCTTTGCCTTGTACTTTTCCAATCCGAGTTGTAAGACTTGTTTGTAACGTTAATCAAAACGTACATATATGTGAAGGATTTTCTTTTATACTCAATCCTCGGCTACAATATTCATTTTACTTGCATGGTAACAAATATCGCAATTGTAGTTATTGAGTAGTTCTACTTCAATGGGCTGTCCCATTTTGAATTCCATTTGATCTACAACACATAGAAAACCCTCATAGTTGGTGTATACTTTGTTCTATAAAAAGAGGGGTTTCTTCAAGTCTTAAGAGTAAAAGCGTCAACTCCTAGCTCAAAATTTGAGTTGTATAATGCTTCTTATGAACATTGAGTTATCATGATGCATGGACTATCATCTTTTGTCTTTTTTCCTAAGCGTACATACAAGACCTAAGCGTAGAACATCACAATCACTACAAATCTATGTGCTCTTTCTGGGAGGGGAAAGATAGTGCATTACAAAATTTTGGCTCAGTAATTGAGAAGGTTCCTCTTATCTTATTGTTTCAGACATATTTCTTATCCTTTTGGGTTAATATCGTCAAAGGTCAACCTAATCTTGACTATGCATCTCAATAATTCCCAGTAGGGCCTAAAATTGTCGCATTTCGGTAGGAAACCTTGGTGTCTCCAAATCCTCAATTGCTTCAATCTTTACATGTATACCTTTCTTACTGATTATGTGTCCGACACAATGAATTTCCTAATTCTAGGGATCATACTTAGAGAATACAATTTTTCATTATTCAACTATCATCAATTCAGTTTAAAGTGTTGTCTGAATTTTCTTGGTTCATGAGTAAAGATGCTTATATCATCAAGGTAGGATTTGCATATCTTATTCATGATATTCAAGAACATTACGACTTATTTATCAATCTGACCTGTATGACTTACAAACTTATAATGGTCAAATTGTGTTTCTAAAATGTCCTTTAGAAAGTCTTCTTCTATTGATATCTAGTTGGTAGATCGGTATTCGAGTATAGATCAAGTCCGCCTTGAAACTAATTAAACTGATCATCAATTCTCGATAATGGGCACCGAATTCTAATGTCAGTTTGTTCAGTTCCAGTTCCTGGAGTTGTTTGAATATATTTTTTTCTAATGACGCCAATCTGTACGAAGATCTAAATATCGGTGCGTCATCTTGTACAAGATCTAGTCTAAACTTGAAGTGTCTTGATGGAAATTATCTAGGAAAATCCAAAGGGGAAAACTTTTACATAAACTTGAATTAGAGGCATATCTCAGGGTGTAGGGTATTCTTCATGCAATAGCTTGTGTGTCTTGGTAACAATCATTAGTTTGGTATCACATTGATCACCATGGATTGCTAGAGTTTCACCACTGGCGAGTGGTAAACATACTAGCCATTCTGAATCCACGATCTCACCATGATTTTCAGATAATTAGCCTATGTCTATATCGAGGTTGTCTTGTTTAATAGGTATATAGATCTTTACCAAGGTTATGGGTTTCTATCGAAAGATTAAAGTCACTAATGACTATAGCGTTTTTTATTTTCATAAGTAAACTTGATAACTACCTTTTATCTAAGTCGACTGGTCTTCTAGAAAGAGATAACCTAATCGTTTAGAAGTCAAACTTAACTTGGCTCTAGTATTGATAGGGACAATGGTTATTCAGTGATAACTCAGTGAATCCTTATGGGTTTTCATTGATCTTCTTCTAGCATTCTAATTTTTGAACTTGGAACAATCCTTTTTGGGTGTGTCGCTCATGTATCAAAACAACATTGGGTTTGCTTAGTGCTAGCTACTGAATTCCGTGTATAGCATTGGGTTTGCTTATCGCTATCTATCGAATTTCTTGTTTACCTAATGTTCAACTTAATGTATACTATTGGGTTATAATAAATCTTGGAATCATCTTAGACATTTTCAATCTTACTCTTCCTAGTGGATTTCAAATAGTAGCTCCATTGCTAGTGTCTTTATTTGCACTATGTTTTTGTTGCTTGTATTGTGTGACTTATTGAACTAATTTTTCAAAGAAGGTCGATAACTTAAATCTTCTAATGACAGGTGTTTGTCTTAATTTGGGTGGTTTATTGTCATTTCTATTATTTTTGAATAGCAGAAATAGACAAAGGTCTTTATTAATTATTTAAGGCGTATGAATAAATATAGGAAATATTCAAAACCACATAATAATCAATAAATCAACCAAAAGATCATTATGATAATGAAAAATTATCGTACTTGTTTAGAGTTACCAAAATAACTACTAAATAGGTGTGATTACGTATCAACACCAATCACAAGTTTTCAAATTTTCCATACAAGATTATCTAAGTTATAGGATATATAACTAGAGTAATAAGAGGGGGTTACTAGAAGTCTAAGTATTCCCTAAATAGGTTCTAAGAATTAAAACAACAACAATATCAATAACGAAGTTATGCATCATGAGAGATAGGTTCGCATCCTCATCCTCTAATTAGCAACGATTTCTAACGATCTAGTGTACAAAGACGAAACATAGCCTAAAGTTAGTGAGAACTAAGCTCTACGAGTGTGTGTGAATAATTTCTCTAAAAGGAATATTAAGATTCACCGAAAAGGCACTGGCGCAGCGCACGATTAATGGTACAACAGAGGTTATTGGAGGCAGTCCTTCGACCTACTACTGATGTTGCGAATCTTGATAATAGTGTGTGAATGTGACATGTTACATAATTTGTAATAAGTAATCGTTAGTAAACAAAATATATCTATATATTCATATAGATAAAACTTTAAACATTGAACTTTAAAACTTTATTTATTTAATTTTATTAAAAAATATATATATAATCATTTAATTGATTATACCTTTGCTTCGCGAGAAGGGAAAATAGTGTGTTTGAATATACGGGTTATAGTTTAGAAATTTTTACCGAAAATTTCAAATTCACTATAACCATTGGCTCTGATACCAACTTCTGACACACCCCGAAAATCTTAACTAAGACAGCGGAAGACTTTGACCAAGTCATTCGGGTGGTGACAGACGCCGTTTCAGCCAATCATAACTAAGTACACGTTTATAATGAAAGTTGAACTTTATTTGACAATCAGAGTTATTACACGTGCCATATTACACGATTATTATTCAAACTACAAGTTCAACATAAGGTCAACATTTTCCATTCAAACGCACGTCACTATTTTCCCGCACTCTTCGCGAAGCTTCCATACTTTTATTAAATTACCTGAATAGCATATTAAAATATCGGTCAACACAATGTGCTGGTGAGTTTCCCTTTATATCAAAATAGTCCATATATATATATATACATATATATATATATACATATATATATATACATATATATATATATATATATATATATATGAATCGAAAACAACATCCATATAATGAACTTCCATCATTATATCCGATATCAATTCGTGTGTAATCGTCAATACACCCCGAATTATATCCATAATATCCAGTGTATAATGGTCTACCGCCATTATATCACCAATCCGTGTGTAATGATCTATCGTCATTACATCACAAAACAATAGGCATTTTATTTCTTAAACAAAATGAGTTGTTGTAGACGAGCAAAGAATACAACATTACGTATGACTATCATAGTTGATAATCCGATACATACAATACTCAAAATATTCCCACTTTTAACCTAACACGAATGGAAGTGTGGGGCGTCATCCCAATAGATCTACCAATATTTCTGTGCCCCTTTCTAGGGTTAACTGTTACTTATCCCAACTAGACTTATCCCGCATTGTCCACCAATTTGTAAAATAAAATGCCTTTATAAAACATCAACGAAAATAATATATAATAAAGAATATGCTTTTCCCCAAAACACAATTAAATATTGTTTTGAAAACATTTCCAGTTAAAAATCGAGGGGGGGTTCGATAGAGAAACTCACTGTCTTGTAGCCTTTCCGAAAATCCCGTGTCCTATATTAGAACATGTTTTGTTAATAAAAACTTGATTTTAGTTTTTATACAAAACTCCTTTTCAATTTATAAGTCTTATTCACATAATCACATAAGCACATAAACACATAAACGAGTACACATAGTTCGGTTTTCCGTTAGTTATTAATTAATTAATTAACTTAATTAATTAATTAAATTATATAATAAAATATTTTTAAGTTTTAGTTGCTGGAATGTTTTTTAAGAAAATATTAATCTTTTATTGTTGGAACCCGATTCGTATCAATCCAATAACTATAACTATAATAGATATCAGATCTGCGAATAACCGATTAATACGTTTATAGATCTAGCTCATAATTACTATAGATTAAGTGTTGTATATGTATATGTATTATCAATATATGTGTTAGTGTAATTCGTATAATAATAGCTTGAAGATAGAGAGAACAATTGGACAGAGGTTCGATATTTAACTCTCAATTCTTAAATAAATAGTTAACAGGGGTTCACTGTATATAGAAGAGGATCTGGTTCGCTAACATCCCCAGCGAACCAGACTCTCCTTCGTTACATACATTAAGTTAACGAAACACCCCCTGATTCGTTAACATCCCCTAACGAATCAGGAGGGAATAAAATTAATGTCTTAGTTCGTTAACATCCCCTAGCGAACTAGACTTAATCTTAACGAACTAGATAATAAATTAACTAATTATTACATTAAATAATAAACAAAACGTTAACGATAATTACAAAGACTCAAGACGCAAAACCATGCACTAACAGACACCCCCTCGTCTTGAGCTTTTTATCTTTAAGTTATTTGAAGCGCTTGGACCGCCAGTCTCTGCAACTATGAATTCCATTTTCATGACAGACACGCACAACGCGTTGGAATTGCATAGCCAGGTCATAATCTTCACGGCGCTCAATCAAAATCTGCTTCTTGTATAGCACGTCAATGTCTGTTTCAGATAAATTAACCAACCACATCGGGTCGATTATCTTGATCAGTTCAGTCTCCAGTCCTCGACCAAGAACAATGACGGCCTCGCCTGTACGATTGTCATAGTACCATCAGTTGAAAGAGAGATGCATTTGTTGGGGCATCGTCTTCACCGGTACTTTCTTTATCGTGTTCGACGGTTTAACTTTAAGCACAAGTTTCTTCCACCCGGTCTTTGGATCAATCTCATCAATGCGTTTACGTCTCGGGACCTGGGGCTTGAAGAACTTGAATCCATGATTAACCTCGAATAGTAAGTGTTGATGAAACCACTCAGCTATTCGGTAACCCCCACGATTGATAAACGGATGTCTCGCGAGGGTACGGACATTCCACCGCGGAAAAGTAAGAACATCCATCATCTTTTCGTAATACTTGGAAACCGTATTGAAAGAGGTCATTTGATTTGCTTTGACCCATGCAGCAACAGTGTCTTTCCTTTCTTGATCAACATATCGATACGCACTAATAATTTTACCCACTTTCTGACGATTGAACCATCTCTCAATATCATCATCAGTTATTTCTGCAAGTGAGTGAACTGTCCGCTTACACTTCAAGATCTTTTCCAGTTCATCCTCGGTTTCTTTAAATGTTTGCTCATCTAATGCTGGAGCACCTTGATCAACATTAGTGTGTTGAAACAAGTCAGGGTACTCCTGAGCAGTAACATCTTCCACCTCGATATCCTCATCTTGATAAATAAAATCCATATTCATCTGAATAGACGGATCATCTTCCAAACCTTCTTCATTCACCACTTCAACATCGGGCTCAGTCTCCAAAGCATTTAATTGATCATCATTCAGCCCAAGCAGTATAGAAATCTGCTCCCGTGTCAAAGATCTCTCCACAAACTCACCTTCCTTTATCTCATCCTTATTCACCATGCTTCTAATAACCCCTGATCCATCCATAAATATTACCGTGTCGGCTTCAATCATCTCTATTGGTTTAGCAGCCGAATAATCACAATACACAATAATCTGTTTCTCTGAATCGTCAACAGAACTCGTACCCGCACCAGACGCAGGGTCTTGAGCTTGTTTAGTCTCACCACCAGCACCATTCTCATCATCAGAATCTTCCTCATTATTCTTGATCTTTTTCAAAGCATCATCTTTGCAAGTTAATTGAAGGATCAGATCCTCTTGCTCTTTAATCTTCACCCCTTGAGACTCAACAATCTCACGTAGGGTCTTTGTTTCCTTTTGACAGAAAGAAACATAGCTGACTAGTTTCTTCTTATTCTCTATTAGACGTTCCTGATTTAACCGATCATTATTCATCTGATTCTCATACAAATGAAGAAGATTTAATAACATTTCTGTCTGACGATGCGGTGGCAAAGCATACAAGGATGGATGAATTGGTTGGATTGGACCTTGAGGCCTTGTAATTCTCGTAAATGAGAGATCACTAGGAGGAGGAGGAAAGGAGGCCTCATTGGTATGGTTGGAGGAGTTGTAGCCACAGTAGCAGTTGGCAATGGTATTTCAGTTAATGCTGATTGAGGTATCATGTCCAACTGCTCATGTGATACCATGATCATCGTTAAGGTCATTGCCGGAGTATCAGTCGTAATTGGCACTACCGGGCGTGGAGGTGTTAATTGACGAGGTGGTGGCACAGCAATAATGACACCAGCCCCAGCAGACACACGTCGTTTCTTCGATGGCTCACCAGTTGCCACAACTTTCCCTTTTCTTTTTCTTTCTAATTGAGCCTTAATGGTAGTGGCTAATGCAGCATCAACTGCATCTTGTTGTTCTTTAAGAGCGGCATCACCAGCACCACCATTTCCAACTTCATTCCCATCATCATCGTTCCCACCTTCTCCCCCATCACGCTCGGAATCCGAATCATCATGGATCCAGCGTTCATTAAGAGGACAGACATAATTAGGACTGATTATATGACCAATCATCCGTTTATCTTGTGGCCTCTCCTTTCTATAAGTTAACATACGATGCACAGTTTCAGCTGTCATGTGTTCCATATCAAGTTCATCGTTCACCAATGTCTGATCAATAGCCAAGTTCGGAATTAAATCTTGAATAATCAACTGCAGAAAGCGAGGATACATCAAGAACTTCTTTGACTGAAGTGTTTGCTGAACCTATTCCTTCAAATGGTCGAAAACTAATTCTGAAAAATTATACGGCTTGTTCGGAATCAAAGCAACAAATGCTGACAGCAAGCTAAGCCTACATTCATCAAACCCACCATGACGCCCACTCAAACAATGAAGTAGAACATGCATAAGATACTTGTATGGTGGACATAACCCGTTTTTATTCAACATAGATTTACGAATGTCGCCACCATAATTCAAGCGTGTGAATAAGCCTCTAACCAACGGCCTGTCAAATTCACTTGGGTTATCATCATTATCGTCAAATTGAAGTACACGACGAATGACCTCAACATCAATTGTAATATGAGTTTGATTGATTGTTGCTCGAATGTTTTTGTCCTCTTCAACATATTCAGCTGTGTTCCAAAATTGCCTGATAATACTCAGATACACTTTAGGTCTCGCGGTTATGGCATAGTGTATCTTTGAACATCGTAAGAAGGCCAACATATCCCCAAACACAGCCACATCTGTAACATCTTGATTCACATAAGCACAGATATTGTGTTTCTTGTCAAATGGGAGTAGAATAACATTGTCTTGTTGTGCTTGTTGTGGTGGTTGCTCTTGTTGATCAGCCATGATTACTGTATACATAAAAACGAATATGAGAAGACGTAAAATATATTAAACATCAAAATATGTCAGATTATTTTATAGATGGAATGTATTCAATGATAAAAGATATGTGTATTTAATCTATTTAAGCGTTTAGACGATTTTAAATACTTTAGTTAAATTACGTGACTTTTAAATTTAATTAATATTAAATGTCATTCGTTAAATATAACTCTGATTCGTTAAAATTCAGTAACGAATCAGGCGATTCGCTATCAAATAAATGAGTTAACGAATTAGACATAGCGAATTATTATTTTAAACGAAGTAAAGATCTAGTTCGTTATATTTTAAACGAATCCACGTCTGATTCGTGTACTATATTATTCGCTTAGCTAGTTCGTATAAGTCCTTAACGAATTGGGCACGAAACAGTCCCAATTCGCTAAGGCTAACGAATGGTCAATTAAATTAGACTTGTTCTTTGACTCGCATAGTCAAGGTCAAAATTAGGATGAACATCAATAGTCAACAGTGTAAACCCAGCATCAATTAGGCCATAACTATCGTTGCATCATCAAGATAATGAGCTTGTTAAATTCACAAACACACTCGTAAGCCTACGGTGATGAGATTGAGACTCAAAACCTAGGTATACTGAAGTTAAACGAACCAAACATAAACACCGAGAGCATGAATACATAATTAACCCAGCAAACGATAATCAAATGTCGATTAAAGTCCACCAAGGGTATCGGAATAGAATTCCGATCACATTAAGTCATAAATAATCAAGTTCACCACAACAAATCATAAATCAAATGGGTTTATACACTCGGAAAACCCTTAAACACAAAAGTTCATAATTTAACCATAAATACACAATCATTTTTGACGAAAAACATATCGCCGTGTTCATCTATACCTGAGAAATCCAAATATATCTTAGAAATATCGAAATGTGAATGTTGAGATTTCAAAGAAAATTTGAATAGGGTGTCTTTAGGGTAAAGGAAGAAGACGAACAGTGAAGGACTGTTCGTGTTTCTTGTCTTTTATAACCTTGCACGCAACCCGAGGTACAAGTTGTACGAATCAAGCGATTCGTATGGATTTTAAATAAACGAATTAGCTCATTCGCTAACTCAGTTCGTTAACTTAAGGGTAGCGAACAAGACATGATTCGTGTCTTGATTCGTTAAATATGTATAACGAAGAGGGATGATTCGTTACAGAGTGCGGAAGCGAATTAGGTGAGCGAACTGGAAGTCAGTTCGCTAAAGAATCACCTAGTTCGTTATCCATAATTAACGACTTAGTGTTAACGAATTAAACACTTTATTTAATTCTAAATTAAATAATTAAATGAATTAAATAAATGAATTAAATAATCTTTTAACTTAAAAACATTACCGAGAACCGTTTTATCCCGATAACTAAATACTTTAAAAGACATTTCATTTTTACGAAATATAACTTAAAGCCATTAAATAATTTATAAAGAAAGAAAAATAAAATCTTTTTGGTATTTTGTAAAAAAATTTTAAAGAATGTATGTACAAAGAAATATCCGAACATTTAAAAAAATTGAACAATCTTTTTGTGTTTTTCTATGATTTTAACAAAAGCAATACATATTTTTGTGTTTTTTTGTTGAGTTTGAGCAGAAAATCATATTGACCAAATTGCCCTTCCATCACAGTTTTATATTTCAAAGATATTATCACTGGCGTTAAGTCGGTTATTGGTATTGTTGTCCACTTAAATCTAATAACAAATTTTCAAGTGTTTTTGTGATATGATTAATTGGTTCAATTATAGCACAGAATATCAGAAACTATCAGCCTCTAATCTCGGTTCAAGCTTAATTTGATTTTTGCCAAAACACCCCAACTTGACTTAAACCATTATAGTGTTGATCAAAAATTTTGATACCAAATTAGAAATTTTGATCAATGCATCAAGTTTCCTTTACTGTGAGTGAGTATGCACGAGTCCATCTGTCGGCTTACATACATTGTATCCCCTGGGGTCCATTTCTTAATGGTATTAAGACGCGCGCAAGGGAGGAACAAATGTATGACTAACATCAGATTTTGATCAAGTTAGTAATTTGGAAGTTTGTACTAAGTACAGCAGTGATCAAGTTTAATGACTTTGGGTTTGCTCTAGAAAGCGAATGAAATATTCATGCATATGAATACCCAGATGATTAGGCCGCATAAAGACTCACCGTGTCCAGAATCCTAAAGCTTGTTATTTGCTTTATTATATTTTTGGTGATCAACAACTACAAGGCTTGAGTATGTCTGGTTATTACATTTCTGGCATCCACACCGAGACTTTTGCTAGTGACTAACACCCTTTTCAATTTGGCGTTTCTTTATGTTTATATCATATACTTTACTCTACTAGGTTGTTTTACGACCTACCAATGCACCAATGCAATTAAGAACACAGTATTTTAAGCTTACTTCTTGCTGGACATGGGGTCAAGATAATCAATGTACTATCATTTTCTCTTTTTGCTTCAAAAACTCAAAATTTTGAGGAGCATAAAACAAAATAAAGATAAATTTAATCGCTCCAGTTAACTTAAGTCTATAAATAAATGGCTGTTCTATCAATCCAACAAGTGAATAATAGGACCAAGACATGCAAGCATGCTTCACAAACATAAATAACCGACATAATTTTCAGCGAGAAAATAATCTAAAAACGCATAACGCCCCAACTATTTTCCATTATCAGGTAAATGGCTAACCTGAACTTTTACAAGTAAATATCAGGACCAACAATATACACGTATATGTCCGTCAAATGTAGATAATTGACATAATTTTCAGCAAACGCATGCAAAAATCTTTTTGGATTTTATCTATACAAACTTTAAAAACACAATATTTTTGTCTTTTTCAATATTCTTATAAACAAAATAAACTTCACATTCTTTTTGGATTTTCGGATTTTTCTGTACAAACAGAAAAGTACGTTCTTTTTGTATTTTCAGATTTTTAAAAATGTTTTTGGTTTTTCAAGAAATATTTTAAAGGAAAATATTAAAGAAATAATAGTATTTTTTATTTTTCTGAATTTTCTAATGTTTTTGGGTTTTATCTATACAAACGAAAAACACAATCTTTTTGTATTTTCTAAATTTTCACCCCCTAAAACAAAAATAAATTTTAAAAGAAAAATTAACAGAAAATAAAGATAGTTATACTTGTTTAAGGATATCAGCGAGGGTCTTCAATCCGTTTAAACCAAGCAAAAATTTAAAACGTGTTTTGTCAAAAGCTTTGGTAAACAGATCAGCTTTCTGAAAGTCAGTATGTACTTTCTCAAGGTCAATCAACTTCTTCTCAAAGCAATCCCGTATAAAGTGATATCGAATTTCGATATGTTTTGTTTTCGAATGTTGTACGAGATTCTTTGTGATAGAAATTGCAGCAGAATTATCAATCAGAATAAGAGTAGTAAGAAACTTCAAACCGTAGTCGCGAAGATGTTGTTGTATCCACAAAACCTGGGAATAGCAACTCGAGGCTGCAACATACTCAGCTTCGGCGGTTGAAGTGGAGACCGTTATCTGCTTCTTACACTGCCAGGAAACAAGCCGGTTTCCTAAGAATTGACATCCTGCAGTCGTTGATTTGAAGTTGATCTTGCAACCTTCATAGTCCGAGACTGAATAAGCAGTAAGATCGAAAGTATCATCCTTGGGGTACCACAACCCGATGTCTGGATTTCCCCTCAAATACTGAAGAATTCTCTTGACTGCAGCTAGGTGAGTCACTCGTGGACTTGCTTGATACCTAGCACAAAGACAAACAGCAAAATAATATCAGGGCGAGAAGCCGTTAGATACATTAAAGATCCGATCATGTCACGATAGAGGGTAGGATTAACGATATTCTCTAATTCATCTGGTGATAAATTGTGACCCACGGGGAGAGGAGTAGAAGAGATTTTTCCGGCAGAAATCTTGAATCGGCTCAAGATGCCGTCACATACTTAGTCTGATGAATGAAGATTCCGTTAGCAGACTGGTGAACCTGCAGCCCTAAAAAGAAATTCATCTCTCCCATCGACCTCATCTCGAACTTTTTTTGCATAGACTTCTCGAACTCCTTACACAATGTGTCGTTTGTAGACCCAAAAATAATATCATCAACATAAATCTGGACTAGGAGAAGATCATTACCAACAGTTTTATGAAATAGAGTGCAGTCGACAGTCCCTCTTTTGAAGCCAGTATCAGTCAGATGGTCGGCGAGCTTGCCATACCAAGCTCTCGGGGCTTGATGTAGACCACACAGGGCCTTATTTAATCGGTAAACACGGTCCGGATACTCTGGATCTTCAAAACCAGGAGGCTGCTGAACAAACACCTCTTCGTGTAGTTCACCATTGAGAAAAGCACTCTTAACATCTATTTGGTAGACCTTGATATTCTTGTAAGCTGCATATTCCAGGAAGATTCGAATCGATTCTAATCTTGCAACTGGAGCATATACCTCTGTGTAATCAATACCCTCCTACTAATGAAACCCTTGCACCACTAGACGTGCCTTGTTTCTGAAAATCACGCCTCTATCGTCTTTCTTACACTTAAATACCCACTTAGTCGGAATAGCTTTCTTGACTCTAACAGGTTTATCAATAAGATCCCAAACACCTAAATGTGCAAATTGCTGTAATTCTTCTTGCATAGCTTCTACCCAAGAAGGATCTTAAAGTGCCTTATGAGCTGTCGTTGGCTCAACTTGAGATAGAGAGCAAGTGAATTTAGAAAGATTCACAATTCCCGATGAATGTAAATCAGTGTAAGCACGCAATATGTTATTATCACTTGACGAAGCAACTTGATGACATGTACGAACGCCCACATCAAGTTCTCCAATGATGTTTTCCTGTGGATGATATCCATGAATCCGAAGAGTGGGATTCTCAGGAACAACAACATTATCAAATAAGTTAGTGTAATGTTCACCAAGTTCAGGAGATGAAACATTATCATTGTCAAGGTTAATAACTTGATCTTCAGTTTGATCATCATCCGAAGAAGTGGAAACATTATCGATAGCCACTGGAGAAGCAACTTAAGGTTCCTCAGTTGGAGCATCAGGTTGAGCTGCAACATCATTAGAACTTGAAAATCGGGGAATTGCCAAATGATCTTCAAGGTATGCCCGAACCAGGTCTTCGTCAATGTGTTTAGTTGACGGAGTAAATGAATTAAATAAACTATCGTAGTCAAACATCCAATCAGGACCTTTCCCTTGAGAAGCAGTTGTGTACTTTTGGCAGTCCATATGGTACCATTCTTCAACACAACCGAATGTAAAGTTGAATACCCTTTTCTTTGGAGATGCATATCCCAAGAAATACCCTTCGATAGTTTTTTCTTCAAATTTCCCCGCATCCTTCTTCAACATAGTACAAGGACACCCAAAAGGTTCCAGGTACTTTATATTAGGTTTTAGATTATTCAATAACTCATAGCTTGTCTTTTTGAGTCTTTTAACTGTTAGAACCCGATTAAGAGTATAGCAAGCTGTATTCACCGCCTCATTCCAGAATTGGACGGGAAGCTTAGAATCAGCGAGCATTGTACGTGCAGCTTCAATCAAGGTTCGATTCTTTTGTTCGGCAACACCATTTTGTTGAGGTACATAAGGTGCACTGTATTCTTGATGAATTCCTTTTTGAACACAAAAGAAATCCAATATGGTGTTTTTGAATTCTGTACCATTATCACTTCGGATTCTCCTCACCTTTTGTTTGTACAGTGATTCGATCTTGGTGATAAGGTTTTGTACCAAAACCGGTGTTTGATCTTTCGAACTCATAAATAACACCCATGAGTATCTCGAATAATCATCAGTCACCACAATACAATACCAATCCCCATAAATACTCGCACGATTCACAGGACCAAACAAATCCATATGAAGTCGTTCAAGAGGAGTATTATTGGAATTCAATAATTTAGAAGGATGTGTTTTATTCTTCTGTTTGCCCTTTTTACATGCAACGCAGTGATCGGATAATTTAAAATTCTTCAACGAGACACCTTCCACTAAATCATTAGTCATCAAATAATTCATCTTTCTCACATGTATGTGACCCATTCTATGATGCCATAGAATTGAGTCTTTCTCGGTTTTCTTTCGAGACAAAACATGTTTCGATCGATGTGGATATCTTAGAGCTCATGTTCAAGACATAAATATCATTCGATCGTGGTGATCGCATGAAAACCATGTCCTCGGGAATAACATAACCCGGTTTCAAGATAAGACATTCCTTGACAGTGAATATCGTTGTGTACTTTTTATCACAAATATGTGATACACTTAATAAATTATGATCTACTTTATCACAATAATTTACTTTCTCAAACGTGATGTGACCATTTGAAACTTCACCCTCTTGTGTGATCATGCCCCCAGAATTCCCAACAAATGCCACATAACCCCCTTGAATATTCCTCACGTTGGTTAATAGGTCGAGTTTTCTAGTGATATGACGAGAACATCCACTATCCGTTATCCAGTTTTCACTAGACACAGTCCTGGATGAACCCTACACTCAAAATAAAGATGATTAGTTCAAAAAGGCAGCCCAGGCCTCTGTTTTAGGCACCTTTTGGTTTTTTCTTTGATCATTAACTTTAACAGAGTTCAAATGTTGTTCAGCCACTTGTGAATAAGTTACAGGCTTTCTAGACTTTCGTCTTAAGTAAGCTGCTTGAACAATGTTTGAATTCGTGTTCCTACAAATTGGCTCATGCGGGACAAACTTTGGTTTAACTTGACCATGTGTCTCATTAACATGAATAACCTTCCGTGGATTCACATTAGAGAAAATAATATGAGTGTCATCAGTATACGACGCAGGTCGTTTCAGAATCTCCTTTACTAGTGGAATTGGTTTAGAGTTGTCCTTGATAAAAAGATGAAGATTCTGATAGCTCTTCTGATTACAATCCCTCACAACATGACCAAGTTGACCGCAAAGAAAAAAGCTTCGCATGTCTACACGATGTTGTTGTGAAGTAGTTGGAATGAATGATGCAGAAGTTTGATGATGACTCACATTCTTGGTCATGCTCTTAGCAAACTCATCAGTTAATTCAGATTTCTTTTTCAAGTAAAAATCCAAATTAGAACAATTTGAAAAACTTTTCAATGTGTCTGTCCCAGTTGACTTCACAAAGTTGATTTTCTTAGCTTGTTTTAAAACATGTTTTGCCTTAGTCAATGGGTCAGATGGAACTAATGTTTTAACTTGAGCATATCGACGTTCAAGCTCTTGAATTTTTGACGTTTAATTGATAAAGACACTCTCAATAAGTTCAGGTTTAATGATACTTATTGGAATATTTTTTTTTCTGTGAACATCGTGTCAATCCATTTTAATTTAAAAACTCTAATAGGTGAAGGCTTAGAACTAGGAGGATTAACAAACCGCATTAAGTCCTCATCAGAAATCTTTGGTTTATCTGACTTCTTTGCCTTTACAGGTTTAGTTTTTACCGGTTCTTCCTTTTTCATGTGAGACTTGAATGAACCATACACAGCTTCCTCAAATTCTTGAGGTTCGCAAAGAATATGATTAGAACTTGGGATGTTCTTATTCTTGTGTATGATCTCAGGTTCAAACACGTCCTCGATAATCACTTTATCATCATTCTCAACAAAGACCTTTTTACTTTGAACATGAGGTTTTTGAGGAGCAACCTGGGTCTTAACAGTTTCTGTTTTAACTGGTTTTACTGAGTTAACTGGTTTAGGTTTTTCATAAATCATTGTTTCTTTCTCAATCAAATCTTCTTCTTTTCTAGCAAAAGGATTAATTTTGTAATCATTGTGAAATGGAGGTGGAACTTCAACAAAACCAATACCTTTTTCAGAATCCTTTTGTTTACCAGATACTTCAATAATTTCATTCAACAAAAAAAAAAGAATTCCTAAACTTTCCTAGTTTGTTCTTCAACTCAAGAACCTCATTCTCAAGCTCGGTTATCTTTGAACGATGTTTCTGATTTTCTAGAAACTTTTGGTCATTAATCGTTATTTTCACAGATAACTCAGCTTTGAGATCGTGGTTACGTGTCGACAATGCTTCAATCTTTTCTCGAGATCTCATTTGAGATTCAAGAGATTGTCGATAAGTATCCTTTAGAGAAGCAATTTCTCTTACCAGATTATCATTTTGACTTTTCAAAGCTTCTAACTTAGGTTTGTTAGATTCACAATCAACGCATGATACTTTAACAGATGAAGTAGCAGAGATAGAATGACTAACCTCATTGATTTTGGCCATGCAAGCAAATACTGTTGGAGGTTTGTCGCAAGAGTCATCAGAATCAGAACCAGAATCAATATCAGAAGACATCTCACTCCCACTTGTATCTTGACAATCTTTATGTAATCCAAACATAGCCAGATTTGCTTGAGCATAATTACATAATAACCGTTGTGACCAGTCATTACCATTTGCTAACATTGCTTGTGTTGTAGAAGAAGAAGGTTTCTTTTCAGCATCACTACCTCGAGGTGTAGAAGAATTTTGACCACGAGAACCAGTGTATTCTTTCTTTGGGTTGTCACATTTCTTTGCGAAATGTCCAAATTCTTGACAATTATAGCATTTTACTTTCAACTTGTCAGAACCTAACTTCTTGTTTAAAGCTGGAAGATCTTTATCAGTTCTCTGCATGAATCTTTTAACCTTAGTGAAAATCATAGCCATGTTCCACTTTAAATCCATGATTTCCAAATCAACAGGATCTATCAGGTCATAATCCTCATCAGTTAAATCATTTGTGGCAATCTTACTACTTACCAAGTTTTCGTATGAAGACATGAAAGCTGTCAGAAAAGCAAAGTTTTGCTCAGCTTCCTTCATATTAACACTAGGTGTTGAAGCAAATGGATTAGTAGTAGTTGAACTTCCAGAGCCACCAGACAATCCAGAATTACCAGCAGAAAAGAAACAAACTTTTGGATCATTGAACATAGTTGATTATTTTTCACTTGCAGCTTGGGTAAGAAAAGCATTGATTGGAGAGATCGTTGAACTAAGAGGCATACTTCCACCATAGAAAGCTGGATCTTGATTTTCCTTGGAAGATTTTTGACACTTAAGATCATATTCTCTAGCTTCGATCTTTTGTAAAAATTCAAGTGCACTCAAGTCTTCGTTCAAGAAATAATCATTCTCTTTTAACACCATGAGAAATGTTGAATAAAAACTTGGAAGCACACTCTTAATAGTGTCAATTTTATCTGTTTCAGAAACTTCCAATTTCATCTTGTCCATTTCAGCAATTAAGTGAATAAACCTTGTAATCATCTCTTCAATTGTTTCTCCCTTCAATAGATTAAAATTTCGAAACTGAAACTTAAGCATCACTTTCTTACTCTCAGCCGTTGTTCCCCATACTTCTCATACGTAGATGTTGAAATAAAGAAGCACATCTCTTGATACTACCCACTTGATGAAAAATATTTTCTGGCAATGCCATAGTAAGAGTGGAATAGGCTTTTATCTCGATTTCTAAAGCTTTCTTCTCTTCTTGTGAGTATTGAGAAACAGCTTTAGGAGTATACCCAATAGTATCGTCACCAATCATTGGTGCTACATAAACTTCATCGAGACAATATGAGTAATCAGGGTGAACAGACACCAAATGAGCACGAAACCGAGGTTCCCACTTGGCAAAGTCACTAAACTTCATCAATTTAGGACATTTAGAATGTGAACCAATCTCGGTATCAAGTTGCAATATTTGTTGCATCAACATGTTCTGAGACGCTAATGCATACATACCAGCCATCTTTGAAAATTCTAGGGTTTAACGAATCAAATAGCGAATAAGGTTAACGAATCTGTGAACAGTTATAGCGAACTGTAAACAAGAGAATAACGAATCAAGTCTTAACGAAGTTAAGATTGATAGTTAACGAATCAGTCTACGAATCACAACTGAACTAAACACACATATAATAACATATAATTTACCATAAATTGCAGTTTTGACTATATATGTTCATAAGATGCCTTATTCGAGTTTTTCGGTTCCTAGTTCGTATTTTAGATTACCTTAACAATGTTACTAGTTAAGCTTGTTAATTATATATATATACAGATATCATATTAATACTTAAATTTTCAGGTTCAAATCATCATATCATTTATGTATAAGTTCAATTAGTTCATTAACCAATCAAATCATGAATTTCCTAAGTGTTTAACTAATAAAGTTTCCTATTATAGTAACTTTTAATTTTTGATAATTCTATCTACTTCAATCTTCCCACTTTGATTAAGTACAATTCTAAGTTTAATTCATTCAATTAGTTTGATAGAGTTTCATGCATCCTAAGTGTTCTATCCAATTTTGATCTTTTAATTAACTAAGCAACAAAGTTTCCTATTTTGGTATGTTGTTTGCATATTCAATTATTGTGTTAGCTAATCAATCATTTAATCATGCATCCTATCTTAGTTTCAAGTTGCCATTAATCACATATTGATCACATTCATCACAAGTATTCACATCAAAATCCAAATTTCAACTTTTCTTAAATTAAAGTTTCCCTATTTAATAATTTTAACAATCTTTGTTAATATTCAAGTTCCAAATATTAATTCTAGCATACAACCTCTCTTACTTTTAATTAAGTTATTCCATATCATTTTTGATTCATCAATCCATCCAAAATCCATAATTAATCCAAAACCCAAAAATTCCCAAATTTCTATTATGAAAAAACTATTGTTTTGTTTATCTCTAACAATAATTTCTCATTAATTCAAGGTCATATTAATCAAGCTAATGATCAAAAACCAATCCAAATTCATTCTAATATCAACTCCTAACGTCAAGTTCATTCACACAATCAAAAGGTCAATAATACTTAATATCAAATCCATTAATCAATATAGATTCTTTAGGATGTATGTATGTATGTATGTATTGTTGAGTTTTGATCCTCTCATACATATATACATACACTCACAGCACACATACATAAACATATACCAAACATATTAACAATCTTTCAAATCAAACTCAAGAACAATAATCCTTGTATATCTATAATCTTTACTCAATTAACCATAATATAATACTTACTTGATTTCTTGAGATTGTTAAAAGATGAAAATGGTGAGTGATAGTAGTGTGTGTTTCCTAGTTTTAATCCTTCCTAATGGCTCCTTATAGCTTAATCCTTTCCTTGATCTTAACTTAAATCTACATGTTCTTGATTATGTGTATGTGTGTGTTTATATCTTGATTTTAATTTGATTTGTGTGTGTTTAAAAGTGTGTGTGTGCCATGGGTTTTATAGAGAGAAAGAAAGAGTATGTTTGAAAAATGAGTGGTGGTGGGGATGCCAACACATAAGGGTAATGATTAGGGTAATCATTATGGGTGAAAGGTGTGTGGATGGAAATGTTACAACACATTGCTTCTAGAAGATGCAATCATTGGATGGGTGTGTTGTCAACAAATGAAGCCTTCCAAGTGTTATGGTAATGATTGTGGTAATCATTACAAGTGACATGTGTGGGTGTTGGTTTTGAGAAAACAATGGGTGGTGGCACATGGTTTTGGGTTAGTAAGTAGGTGTTTATACATTAATCTTAAGTTTCCGTTTTAACGTCTAACGAATTTTAGCTAATCAAACGTATCCCGATCCTGATAATTTTTGTTAGACTTTGAACAAAATTGGATGCTTGACAAGCCTCATAAATTAATTTTTGGAAATTGTTGACGTTGGGTCCTTATCGGGTCGTCCACTAACACTCGGGTTACTTATTTTGCAATTTTTATGATTCGAGTTTTCTAAAATTAAGTTTATACACTGTCTCGACTACTTTAATATGTATTTTAATTTTTCGAGATCATTTAGCCTCTTTAAGGATTTATTTACTTTTTGACTCATTACCCGAGGTTATTCCACGTCAGGCTCGTTACGTGGTGATTTTTGCACTTTTTGTTGACTTTGAAATGTCTAGGTCACTAATAAAGAATACGTTTATCATAATGACGAAATTTTATTGCTAATCGAGATTATATTAGTCGCGGTTTAGGCTAATTTTTAGCCAAGTGTCACACATACAACATCTCGAATGGTGGTATACCAATACTTGAATGGTAACTGTTGTTGTAGGAGAATTCTGCTAGATGCAGATGATCATCCCAACTTCCACGAAAGTCTAAAACTCAAGCACGTAGCATATCCTCAAGGGTTTGGATCGTCCTTTCAGACTGTCCATCTGTTTGAGGATAATACGCCGTACTGATGTTCAATCTTGTTCCCATAGCTTCATAGAACTTCTTCCAAAACCTCGAAGTAAACCGAGTATCTCTATCAGACACGATCGATAACAGCACTCCATTCTTAGATACAACCTCTTTAATGAACAAGTTTGCTAACGTCTCTCACGAGATAGCCTCTCGTATAGGCAGAAAGTGAGCACTCTTGGTCAAACGGTCCACAACCACCCAGATGGTATCTTGATGCTTAGCTGTACGAGGTAGCTTAGTTATTAAATCCATGGTGATGTGTTCCCATTTCCATTCTGGTATCTCCAAAGGTTGCAACTTCCCATAAGGCTTCTGGTGCTCTGCCTTGACTTGTTAACAGGTTAAGCACTTACTGACATAATCTACCACGTCATTCTTCATTCCTGGCCACCAATAGTCTCTTTTCAAATCGTGGTACATCTTCTTAGTTCCTGGATGAATCGAATACCTTGACTATGAGCTTCATCTAAGATTCGACCTCTGAGATCTCCATGGCGTGGAATCCACATACGGTCAAACCTTGTCTTAACACCATGCGTGTTTTCCATAAATTCGTCTTGCTGACCGAAAATTCTTTCTTTCTTCACTAGCCCTTCATCTACCAGCACCTCCGCTTGCACTTTGATGATTTCTTCAAAAAGACTTGAATTCATAATCAACTGGTATGACTTCACTATTGAGATGACTTCCTCATTCTTACAGCTTAGCGCATCAGCGACCACGTTAGCTTTACCAGGGTAGTACTTAATATCACAGTCATAATCCCTTATCAACTCCAACCATCTTCTCTGTCTCATGTTCAATTCTTTATGCTCGAAGAAGTACTTTAAACTCCTATGATCTGTGTAAATGGTACACTTAGTACCATACAGACAATGTCTCCATATCTTGAGAGCATGCACTACTGCTGCTAGCTCTAAATCATGCATCGGATAGGTACTCTCATGGACTTTCAACTGTCTAGACGCGTAAGCTATCACTTTTCCACGTTGCATCAACACGCAACCTAACCCACGATGCGAAGCATCAGTAAAAACAACCAAATCCTCGTCACCATCAGGTAAAGCAAGGATTGGAGCTTGCGTGAGTCTCTTCTTTAACTCCTGAAAAGCCTCTTCTTGAAACTTACCCCAACTGAATACTATCGACTTTCGGGTCATACCGGTCAGCGGTGCGGCTATCTTAGAGAAACCTTCGATGACTCTCCAATTGTAGCCAGCTAACCCTAAGAAGCTTCGTATATCAGTCGGATTCTGTGGAGTCTTCCAGTTTGTTATCGCCTCAATCTTAGCTGGGTCCACGGTAATCCCTTCAGGATTTATCACGTGACCTAAGAATTGCACTTCTCGTAACCAGAATGCACATTTTGAAAACTTAGTGTAGAACTTCTCTTTCTTCAGAGTCTCCAATACCTCTCTCAGATGCTCGGCATGATCAGACTCGCTTCTAGAATAAATCAATATATCATCGATGAAGACGATAACTGACTTATCCAACATTGGCCGACACACCCTATTCATCATGTCCATAAATGTTGCGGGAGCATTCGTTAGACCGAATGACATTACCAGGAACTTGTAGTGTCCATACCGCGTACGAAACGCTGTTTTAGGGATGTCTGCCTCTTTCACCATCAACTGATGATAGCCTGATCTGAGATCTATTCGTGAGAACCAACTTGAACCTTGCAGCTAGTCAAACAGATCATCAATACTTGGCAAAGGATATCTATTCTTTACCGTAATCTTGTTCAACTCGCGATAGTCTATGCACATTCTCATGCTTACATCCTTCTTCTTTACGAACAACACTGGTGCGCCCCAAGGGAAAACACTTGGTCTTATGAAACCTTTGTCGTGGAGTTCTTGCAGTTGGGACATCAGTTCTTTCATCTCGGACGACGCTAGACGGTAAGGTGCTTTCACGACGGGCTGGGCTCCTGGTACTAAGTCTATCTGGAATTCTATCTCTCGCTCCGGTGGCAACCCCGGAAGATCCTCAGGGAATACTTCTGGGTAATCGCGCACTATAGGAACATCTTTCATTTCTTTCGTCTCGGCCGTAGCGTTGACAACATACGTCAGGTAGGCACTGCACCCTCGCCTTAACAAACCCTCTGCTTTTATCATTGAAATGACGTTAAACCCCGAACTTTCCTTATCACCATTAACCGTCACCGCACTACCATCTAAAGACTTTAGCTTTATTATTCAACTCTTACATACTATCTGAGCTTCGTATTCAGATAACCAATCCATTCCCAAGACTACATCGAACCCTCCTAAGGTCATAACATACAAAGTAACAGGGAACTCATGTCCCTCTAACTCTATCTCACAATCCTTAACCATTTTCATTATTTTCATCGAGGTGTCACTGGCGGTTTCTACTATAAAGGTTTCAGACACTCGGCAACTTTTCATTCTAGCTAGTTTACAAAACGTCGTAGCTACAAAACTTCTATTCACACCCGAATCAAATAATACA
>NW_027497651.1:0-47480 GCF_021521415.1 Bidens hawaiensis
GTAACTTTGACCATGTTGACTTAAACATAAATTCTCCCCTATATTAATAAATAAACAAGTTAACGTTTTGTCCTTATCTCGTTTACTTGTCACGTTTTGTACGCTGTAATCTCAAACGTGGGGTTTTCCAAAACTTTTAACTACCAAAATGGGTTGGAAAAAGTTATAATTACCAAAACTGGCCACCACACAAGTATGCTGCTATTTTGTGTCCTTTGCCCTCAAAATCTGAGGTTTGCGGTTAAGGTGTTACTAGCTTTGACTGTGTTGACTTGAAAGAAATTGGCTATAATTCTTTGGTGTGTACACATTTCCACTGATTTAAAATAATTTATTTTCTGCAGACCCGGATTGAGCTCGGTTATTACGGGATATCTCCCGAGTGTTGTTCTTAGCGGGTTTCTTTACGTTGTCCCCTTTGTTATGAAAGGAACGGCAGGATTAGCGGGTTATGTGTCAATAAGTGAACAAGAACAAAAGGCTAGTAACATGGTTTTCTACTTTTTAATGGCGAATGTCTTTTTCATGAGTGTTTTATCGGGCTCTTTACTTGATCAAATCGGGAAAACTGTCGTTAACCCACGCGATGTCCCGAGCCGTCTTGCGGGGGCCGTCTCAGCTCGAGTGAGTGGCCCAAGTTTCTTTTTCTATGGTGAAATGAAATATATCTGAATGTAGGCTTGTAAATGAACTGAACGAACACGAACGGAGCCTGTTTGTGTTCGTTTAGTTAACTTTAACCAAACAAATGAGCGGACACGAACACCTAAACGAACAAATTTTCTTGTTTGTGTTGCTTCATGCTTGGCCGTTAATGTTCAAAAACTAATGATTCACGAACACAAACGTATGCCATATAAAATTAAACGTGAATATCCAAATTAAAGTCTAAAACACCGTTATTATTACATCGGGCATTTAAAAGTTTTAACAAATGTTCTAAAATATGAAAATTAAATTGAGTTAAAGGTAATGTTAGTAATAAATAAATTTGATGAACAAATGAACGTAAATGAACAAACATAAACAAATGCACATACATGAGCTAAAGTAAACGGACGTCCAAGAAAGAGACATGTGTGTATATTCGTTTGTTTATTTAAATGAACAAAACGTTGTGTTCATGTTCATTCATGAACTGTTCTTTGAATGTTTGGTTCGTTTACGGGCCTATCTGAGTGCTCTATTTACACAGGAGGGAAACAATTCAATATATATGAAACAAACCAGAAACCCTAGACAAACCTGTATCGGGTTACAGGCCGCGGGTTAAATAAATCCTAATAAAAAACTAGTCATAATAAACCCTGATTATAATTAACACTTTTATCTCGTTTTTAAAATTTTTCACTTTGTTTATTAATATCTGTTCAGGCAGACTTCTTTATGACGTATGTTTTGTCGAGTGGGTTGGCTGGATTTTCTATTGAGATACTTCAGCCCGCATTATTTGCATGGGATACTTTGAAACTGCATACGTGGGCTCGAGGAAAAAAGAAGTCGAATTACCTTTCTTCATATCCTTATCACAGAATTATTCCCTTTGTTTCTCTTTTTGTAGTTATTGGCATCGTATACGCGGTCATCGCACCGTTACTTCCCCTGTTTCTAGTCGTCTATTTCCTTCTCGGCTATGTGGTTTACATCAATCAGGTTTGAGACCCTCTAAATATAAAAATAACCAGAAACTAGCCCCCCCCAAAAAACTTAACTTGGGCCTGTGGGCTGAACACAACAAATCTCTGATAATAACTAGTAATTAGTTATAACTAACAGGTTGATACCATAAAAAAACCAACGTATGTTCTTATTTTTTATGAAGAAAGTTGTTCAACATAATTTGGCACATCAAAGTCACTCAAGTTGTAAGTACACAAAAAAGTCACTAAATTAATTTCTTTTATTAAAGTCCCTAAACTTGTCTAAAATGCACGTGTTTTTAAAACTCTCTTTAAATTTGTGATTTGTTAACTCTTAAATCGGTCAAATAAGATGTTATAGTTTCTTTTCTTTCTTTCTTTTTTTTTTTTGCAAAGATGTTTCAAAGTCTCTTTATCAAGATTTGACCAATTTAAGAGTTAAAAATTATTATTCAAATTTTTTAACAAGTACTAGCATTTTAGACAAGTTTATGACTTTAATATACACAAGTTAGTTTAGTCATTACTTTTTACAAGTTGAGACTTGAGAGACTCTTTCATGAATAATAAGAATGTATATTGGTTTTCTTTCTGGTATTAAACTATTCTTATTTTCTATATCATTAGTTGAATTTAAGTTTATTATTTATTTCTAACAGTATAATGCATGTATTCATACAGTTGCATGATGTGTACGAAACTACATACGAGACATGTGGTCAATATTGGCCTCACATCCATCATCACATTGTTATAGCCATCATCATCATGCAGATCACCATGATTGGCTTCTTTGGACTGAAATCAAAGCCCTCTGCATCTATCGCCACAATACCGCTCCTTGTTATGACTGTAGCTTACAACGAGTATTGCAAGATCCGATTTCTTCCTACATTTTACAAATGCTCGGTCCAGGTATACATGCTTAAATGCACTTCATTTTCCTTATTTACTTACTAAAACGCGTTTGGATTTGTATTTTCAAATTTATTATTGGATTATTATGACATAAAGTTGTCATAATCAGCCTTTAATGTTTGAATATATAGATTCTGGTCAAATTAATGGATTCAATAACCAATTTAGTTACGGGAAGTTAACTAAATGTCCATTTTACCGGTTAAAGTCAACATAAAGTCTGTTTGACCAACTTTTTCCAAAAATGTCTACGAGGCGAATCGACGAATTTTAATCATTATCTCAATGAGATTTTTGCTATTTTAGTCAACCAAATTATTTTATCAGTCATAATAACGTCGAGTCGTTGGTTTTTTCCAAAAAGCCGTCGGGTCTGTCGTCCTGGTCTCCACAGGTTTGTCACCGTCGATCTGCAGGATTTTTAATTATTACTTTATATTTGTTTAAATCGTCAATTTCGATAGAATTTAAATAAAATAAATTCGGACGCTAGTTCGTTTTGAGATTTACAATATTGTTTATTATTATCATTAATTTTTTGATAGTAAACATGTAATATAATTTTTATTTTGAAATTTACTAAACCTGTGATCAAAATTTTAATAGAACTTTAGAATCTTAATAGTAATAAAAGCCTGTCGAACAACCGACTTTTCCTATCGAAAGGCTGGCTTTAAAAGAAAAAAAACTGGCGAACCGATGGTATTAGGCCAAGAAGCAGATGCTGGTTGGCTTGATTAAAACTCAGCGATCCAACGGGTTTTAGCATAGACAGTTTTGGAAAACGTCGGTCAACTAGACATTCTCTAGATTTTGACTAGTCAAATAGACATTTCGGTCATCAACCCTTTAATTCTTGCTATTTTAATTTTTGATGATTTGGTATTGTTACTTAGGATGCCAAAGATAGTGACGAAATTGACAAAGACGGGGCGAGTGATGCGTTATGTGCAAGTGAAATCGAAGCCTATAGTCCGCCTTCTTTGCGTCAACCATATGTAACAGTCGAAGATTCAACCTCAACACAACCATTATTATTAGCAACATCCTAATGATTCTTTTTCTCTTCTTTGGTAATAGTAATTATAAATGTATATGAATCAATGAATCAATTAATAAATAACAAACAAGTCGAGTTCGAACTTCTGTAAGTTAAACAAGCAACGCTCGAGTACAAACGAGTTGGCCCAACTCGACTCGTTTACAATAGTGTTCCATTAAGAAGGAATAATATAGGTGTTAGTGTTTACGCTCATTTACAACACCCTATTCAGGGGCAGAGCTACCTTATTAGGTTCGGGGTCAAGCGAACCCATTTTTTTGTCGTTTTATAATTTACTCATACTATTGAATCCGATCGAACCCATATATTTTTCCAATTTAACACGTAAGAAAACTAATGGATAAAGGTGTAGCGGTAAGATGCCTTTTTTCTATACTTCAAGATCACGGGTGCAAATCTCGGCTCTCATGCTATTAACTTTTTCTCCTTTTCTTCTCTTTCCTTATTTGGATTAGGTTTTTTTTTCTTTATTTTCTTCGCTTACTTCTTTCGGCTTCTAACCCTTTTGAATATGTTTGTTTCTTGTTACTATACGGTTCTCGTCTTTATCTGTAAAACCTACTATTTTGTCATAATTAAAAAAAATCATCTTTACATTGATGATTCTAAATCCCAGATGCATAAGTAGCTCTAGTTGAAGATATTCTTGCTATGTTCCTCACAAATTTACACTATTTCATTAGGTTTTTGTTTTGACTTGACAGTCATTAATGATGCGATACAACACGATATGATCAGATACGAAATGATATGATACAAATGATGAGATAAGATACCATATGATACGATATGATACAACAAATGCATTATATAATCCCCATTCCAAAATGCCTGGTTCTCATAAAAATGGCTTCTTTTAGCTTTCTAATCTTCCTTTTATTAATCTTGCTACCTCTCACTCCTATTCTATGCACCAATGATGAAGGAACTGCTTTACTTGCTTTGAAATCCACGCTTTCTGACCCCGAAAATGTCTTACAAAGCTGGGATCCAAGCCTTGAAAACCCGTGTACCTGGGGTACCATGTTACCTGCGACTATACCGATCAAGTTATTCGTCTGGATTTGGAATATTCCAATCTTGGCGGAGTTTTAGCTCCAGAGCTAGGTGAACTCGAGAGTCTTCAGCACCTGGAACTTTACGGGAACAACATCGAAGGTGAACTCCCAACGGAATTAGGAAACTTGGAAAAATTAATCACCATGGATTTGTTTCAAAACAATTTCCAAGGGCAAATTCCGGAGTCATTTGCTAATTTGAAGTCTTTAGCAATTTTGCGATTAAACGACAACAAGTTGACCGGCCCCATTCCAGAGGATGTCGCAAATCTCCCTAACCCTTTATTGTTTAATGTTTCCAATAACTACTTCAATGGCAATGGCATGATCCCTGTCGATGGCTCGTTACTGAAAGTTTGAATACAACTGAACGGACCCGAGTTCGCAAGGATGTGTTTCTTATGATATTGGATGCTAAAAGATTGAAATGTTGTAGCAAATTAATCAAATTCTTGTTTTGTGTTATGAGTATCACTAGAAATAATAAATAAATTACTACTTAATGATTGATCTTTATGTTATGTCCAATTGATTATTCCCAAATTAATGTCCTTGTAATTCTAGTGTCACGCCCAACTTCAGTTTTATATGCCAGTAAAATGAGAACTGGCATACATGATACATGGGTATCAAGATATGGTTAATGCATTAATATGAATATATTTGTATTGTAGTTATTATTAGTTAACTAAATAAAACAAAATATTAATTAAAATTGGTTATACAAATCAAATATATAATCCTCGTTATAGTAAATCCTTTCATTCACATTTTGGTGGGATGATAAAGTGGTTAGAATATGGAATAGAAAGTCAATGATGGTTCAGTTAGCGTAAATTATGTAACATTTAGCCCCTCGTTAAAAGTTAAAGGTTGGTGGTCTTGTGTATGGGAGGAAAGACATTGGTTCAAGTCTCAATTACGACAATGATTAAAGAAATTTGTTGTTTAAAAAAAAGTTAAGGGTGATATGAAATGTTAATTAAAGTTATTTTTATGAAAAATCCCTTTTATTAATGCAAAATCCTTGTTACTACAAAATATTAATTAAAAATCTTATGAAATTCGCATTATTTAAGGAAAAATTCGTATTAAGATTTGTCATTATTTATTAATAATTATTTTTCCTTTTTTATTACCGCGTCAATAATATATTAAAATATTTTTACACCTAATATGAATGTTTGATTAGAAATGCTTTAAATAAACACTTAAATATATTTTAGATTTAAAAGAAAATTATTTATTACTATTTTAAAAAGATGCATTAATTTTTTTTCCTTATTTTCTTACTACCACGCCAATAAAATTTATAGAAATATATTTCTCATAATTTTATTGTTAAATTTCTCATTGGTCCAAGTAAGTATCCTACGACCACAAAAGCGCATAGTAGAGTACAAATGAAACCAGGGAACCACCGATAAAAAGAATTTCGATTGAACTCATTTCAACAGCATTGAAATAAGCTTGTAAACTTTAACCAAAAATCCTAAACCCTAAGTATACCTTCTATACAAACAAGATAACTATTTCTTTTATCAACACGTAATGTATAAAACATACAAGTTACATTTAATTAACCTATTTCAATCGTTAAAAATCGAATATTCGACCATAGATGTATACACACATACACGCTACACGCACGCGTGCGCGCACACCCACAAAAAACTAATACTTGCTGATGTGATATGCATTATTAGGAATTTCTTTTGGTGATTACACATGAACACTTTTCTGGTTCTTAGCTAGGCTACCACCCACCGACACACGCATATGTACTTAGGTAAGTTCTATATTCACTTTCCCTTTTTTCCTTCACTATATTTGTGAAGTAACATGATCCAATTGTTCTAAATACTTTTTACTTGTATCGTGCATACTTGAAATTTGGACGGCCACTGATTCATGTTTATGAGCCGAGCACATATGTAGGTATTGCTACTTCACTTTGGGATGAGTTCCCACATCATGACATTGTTTTCGAAGGGATGTAACTACATCACGATATCAAGGGGTTTTGTAGACCGTAGTTATATATATGTTTGGCCATTCATGGCATAACCTTACGAATTTCATACAAGCTTATATGCATAACATTGTATTACTTTAATTAGGTTTATTTTACGTTTAGTTTACGGACTTACTAACTATAAAACTGGCCATTTTATTTCCTTTGAGCATGTTACATGTTATTTAATTGAGTGATTTGGATTAGGCACTGGAGTACCAAATGACTTGGAGACAGACAAATTATTAGAAAACATTCACTTGAACTTATCCATTCACTTGAACTTATCCATTGTGGATATTACGACTTCAAAGATCTAGATAATCAATTGACGTTAGGCATACTTATTGTGACCATCAACTTATTTAGACGTTGGGGCTGTTTGCTAACCTAAAATTGACTTTTGTATAACTTTATATTTTATCGGGAAACTTACATATATCCTCTTATTTTAAACCCTAGTTAGATATATACCCAATCCAAAATTCAAATTACATATGCCCCCTCTTTCACAAAACGAAAAAAAATACCCTTAGAAGCCCAAGGCTTTTTGTTAAATCCTAATTCTCGTTGTACAACTTAACGTCTTCCAGCGACCAGTCATCCACCGAACTATCGGCATAACCTTCACTGGCGACCAACCCTAGCTGTTTTGAGATTTAAAGATTTGAGTCGTTAGGTTAGGATTTCGATTGACAGAGGATTAATGAAGGTTGTCAAAGGGGCTAGCAAATATGGTGCTGGGGAGATTCTTTTGTGCTTATAATTTCTCAATATGTGAAGGGGTCAACATAAATCGAGTAGGCCCTGGGAGATTTCACTTGATCAGACCCGATTATATTATAACAGGGTCGATTGTCAGTGCCTGCGAATACCATTAACAAGGACCGGGGGTGGATTGTCATTGCCTGCGAATACCATTAACCAGCATAAACCGGGTAAGACCCACAAGACCCGAAGCTGTTCTGGCCCGATTATTTATAATAGGGTTGGTCACCATTAATTGGGTTCGGGTCAAGTATTGCGGGCAAGACCTGTTTGCGCACCCCTAATTATGTGTCTTGCTCTTCGATGATACGATATTGGGCTTTATAACAATCCAACATGTAAACAAAGGAAAAGTAAGTTTCTCCCACATTGGTGAAATAGAAAATTTTCTTATCCCACATCACTAGAAAGAAAAACGTGTAAGCTCTATATAACGAAGAGAGCTAACATGATAATATTCTTGTGTGATAAGACACACTCAATGGTCTTAGTGAGGGTGCAAAGCACCCGACGCGCACAGGCACATATGAAGTGTGATGGGCGCAATGTGGCGCCCTTCGCACGCTCACATCTCTGCGAACCGCCTTAGTTTTTATGGGGATCACACCACGTGATGGACAAATACATAGCTTGTCGCGATACGCGAAGCCTTTCAATTATCCAAAAAAAAAATTGCATCGCGATACACTACGTGGTCGCTACGCAGACGTGACATGTTGCATACCACGTGACATAGCTAGGGCTGATTCGGCACCCCTATAAGCTCATCACGCAACGTGATAACCTCTTTTATTTGCCATTGCGATACACGACCAACTTGAAAATCAGCTATAAAAGGGGAATGATTCAACCTTCACTCTTCGTTCAATTCCCACACATCACTCTCACTTTCTGCTATATTAGAGTGTTAGTATAAAACCTCGAACAGCCGTAACGATACCTTGTCCAATCGAAAGATGCTTTCATACATGAATCCAATCTCTGCGTTAACAAGGTGAGACTTTGTGCCATCGTGTAAAGTTTCTAATCTCTTGATTATCATTATGATTATCGGTTTATACTAATAATTATATAGTACATTGTGTTAAACTAGGTTCTTAATTACTAGAAGCTTAAAAATAATAAACTTTTTAGGTGAGACATTCGAGTTTTTGCATAACTCACATTTGTGTGAGACAACTGGTTTTCTAATAATTTCATGATAATTTTTAAACTTATTAAACTCATGACAGATAGTCCAAATGCTTTCATAATGTTTTAATTACGTTACAGTGATTAAGTCGCTGTAGACTTATGAGATGGTTACTACTAATATTGTGGGGTTTTGTATGCAAGAATTTCCTAATGGGCTATTACATGTTACTTATTAAACAAGTGTTAGCCAATAAGTAATATGACCACAGTCACAGATACGGCTGAGTGACAAGTCCTTTCGCCAATTTGTAAGCAGACATGTGTAAAAACATCTTAATGTTGTAATTGTAAAAATGTGTCATTTATAGATGAATGTACTTACTAGTACTTCTTGTTGATCAAATATTTTTAAACATGTTTTAGGTGACTTGTTGAAGACACAAAAATGATGCCAACAGGTCTTTCAGCTTAAATAGGTGGTATGTCACCAAATAAAGAAATATGTTTTGTAAATTAGGGTTGATCTGTCAAATTTATATATTGTCAATTCTATTATTGAATATTAATACATATTGTTTATTTGTTTTTGAGGTAAATGAGTTTTGTTGCTGGTCACAAGAGTTTGGGCTAGTGGGCTGGATTGTACATGATTAAAGATATTTGGGCTTGGAGCTGTTGGGCTGGTTGAAGCTTGTGGTGAGGCCTGGATATATAAAACGAATTGAGGCTCTTTTTTTCAAGTATTGGAGATATTATTTTCACACAGACCTCTGGTTCTTTTCTGAGTTTGTTAGATCTAATCTGTGTTAGGGTTTTGATCATATATTGAGAGTTTCTTTGACATTAGATCATCATAAAGTTGATTTGATCTTTGTAGTTGGTTTTATCAGTGGTGTAATTTCGTTTGTATTCGTTGTTGAAGATTTCTACTTGTTCTGATTTGTGATTAAATAAAAGAAGTGAAGTTTAGTTTCTGATATGATCCCTACAAAACTTTTGTTTTTATAAATATGGGTTTTATTCCAGTTTATGAAATAACAATCAAGGTGTTTTTATACTATAATTATTTTTCCTAACTACGGTCCTAACATATATTCCGTTGCGCAATATTTTAATAAACATCGATGCCACTGCTCGCATTCACGGCTCCCATCCCGAGGTACAGTGTCGGGGACTGTGACAGGCTTATAATCTAGCATACGCAACACACCACAAAGTCCATTACCTGACCCGTAACGAGGATCCATCGAAAAGTATTCAACCAGGTCAAAATAATGTGGAATGTCAAGTCAAAGATGTACAATTAAGGGTTAAAACAATATTTGACTTATTAATGTTCCCATAATATTACTTTCATTAATTGCTCATATTTACGATTAGACTATGTGTAGTCATAACTCTTCACATTCAGGCATTATGCGTCACGTGACGCCCAGTCAGAGTTATGGTTTTTTACAAAAACAGTCTGTAGTCATAACTCTCCACCCCAGGCATTATGCACCACGTGGCGCCTAGTCACTTTTACACCTTTTGTTTTTGTTTTTTTTTAATTTTTAATAAGATTAATCAAATAACAATAATATTTTATCAAATAAATATTACATGAAAATAAAAAAAAACTATTCGTCGTTGTTGTTGTCGTCGTCGTCTTCTTTGCCCTCTTCGTCGTCGTCGTCGTCCTCGTCGTCTTCATCGTTGTTTTCATTTCTTCGCCATCGTCGTCGTTGTCTTCATTGTTGCCCTCGTTTTGATCATCGTTTTCACCAGGCAGAGGCCGATACATCCAAAGATATTGGACCAAATCCTCCTTTAGTGCGTTATGTATCTCACTTGACCGCACGGAATCCGAGTTTTCGAGTCGTTGCTCCATACTTGCCGGAGTCCGTGGTGGATCCGGGTCCGGTATGAAAGTTGGACATATTGCTCTTCCCTCGTCCTCGATGATCATGTTATGCATTATGATACACGCATACATAGCACATCTCATTCTTTCTAAAGACCACAGACGACAAGGATTTTTAACATAATGCCATCGTTGTTGAAGAAAACCAAAACACCTCTCGATATCCTTTCTCGCGACTCTTACACTTTCTTAAAATACTGTCTTTTTTCATCCATCGGATCTCTGAATGTTTTAACGATTATCGCGAACTCTGGATATATTCTATCACCCAGATAGTACCCATGATGGTAGAAGTTATCGTTCGCCCAAAACGAAGAGACGGGAACGGTCCCAGATATGTAACTCTCATCACAGGAGACTGCTCTAAGACGGTTATGTCATTGTTGGAACCGGGAACACCAAAAAAATGCCGACCAAATCCAAAGGTCGTATGAAGCGATCGCTTGAAGGCTGACCATTGGTCCCTTTTGGTCACCTCGTGTGAATTGACCTCGCCATTCAGTTGGACAATTAGCCCATTCCCAATGCATGCAATCTACACTCCCTATCATGCCGGGGAAACCATGCACCCTTGTATGTGCCTCGTAAGACGTTGTAGATCGTTAAAGTTATAAACTATATTTTACAAAACTTTTATAAAATAAATGATCACAGTAAACAAGTGATAAACTATTTTTAAAAAAACAAAACGTACCGTAACAAAAATACTCCAAGGTGTCCCGAGTTGTTTTTTCGGCCATTTTTAAATACTCGTCGTTGATGCCGGTCGTGTTTCCGTAGGCGAGCACGCGTACGGCTGACGTAACCTTCTGAATAGCCGTGAATCCTAGCGTCCCTCGAGCGTCATGCTTTTGCTGAAAGTAATCAAACTCACGCTCCAAATCATTGGTGATGCGCATAAATAAATTTTTAGACATCCGAAAACGACGCCTAAAGGTTTTCGGGTTCTTGTATCTCGGCGAGTTACAGAAGTAATCCGCCATCAACCGGTTGTTGGCTTCGATACGATCTCGTTCGATATATGCTCTTTTTGAAACGGGGGGTGGTGGAGAGCTAATCGCACTCGTAACGGAACTCATATACTTTGTCGCGAGCATAATCGTACTCGTAACCGCCTGTTCCTCCTCGACGTCCTCGGCTTGTTGGTCGGGTCCGAAAAACTGTTTATATATAGATGGAGGATCCATATATAGTGAATTTTGTGTAAAGGAATTATATAGTTGAAAGAGAATTTTTATAAATTTGATGAGTTTTGATTGGGAATGAAATGGTTTAATATATAGGAAATAATTTTTTTTTATTCTCCAACGGTAACAAGCAACGGTCATCTCCTTGAACTTCGTGCCATTCCTAGCGTTTTACACACAACGTAGTTAAAAAAATACATAACGTATGGGGGGGGGGGGCAGTGTACTCCCCCGCGTTTTCCTCCAAAACGTTGGTGGCAAAGCTGCCACTACGGGTGGTCTTAGTATTTTCTTTTAGTATTTAGGGCTTGTTTGGTACGTGGTAGGGAAATGGATAATGAATTGGAATGGGCGAAGGAACGTAATGGGAGGTATTCGAATAAATTAATACCATTCTATTGAAATGTTTGGTTTTCATGTTAGAAAAGGATGAGTTATTATTTTTTATTGCTTGGTTGACTAGAAAAGTTATAATAAAATAAAAATTGTAGTGAGTGACGGTGGGTGGTGAGCGGTAATGGTTAGGGTGGCGGTGGGCGACGGCGGTGGTGATAGGCGGGGACCGAGAGCGATCGTTGGTGGCGATGGGTTGATAAGTGGTGGTGGGGGCGTTGGGTGGCGGGTGGTGGTGGTGGTGATGGCCGGGAGCGATGGTTGGTGGCGGAGTATGGTTGGTGGTGGCTGCGGCAGTGAGTTGTGGTGGGTCTTGGTGGCGGTGAAAGGGCGGTGGTAGGAGGGTGGTGAAGGTGATATAGTATGAAAGGAAAAATGAAATGGAAAACAAAGAACGGGGGGGGGGGGGGGGGGGTGTTTGGATGAAAAATATTTGGGGTTATTTTAAGGGGATTTATATAATAATGCCATTCCATGGACTAACTAAACATTTTTTTTTCATCTCTCACAATGATCCATTCCATTTCGATTCTTACTCCTGCATACCAAACGCTACTTTATTTATTTATTTGTAATAGTAACTAAGGAAGGAATAGAAGAATAAAAATGAATTTTTTTATTTTTTTTGTAATACCAAATGTTTAATTTTTTTCGTGGTATCTCGAATCAACAGTATCATCCAACGTGAGTAATGAAATTTTTTTGGTTTTTTTAATAATTTATAAATCACAGTCATTTACAATTTCATACGTTGAAATAGTAACATTAATAGCCTTAAGTCTTAACAACAAATTGTTATTAATAGTCTTAACAAACTGTGTACAATGTACATGCGTTACACATTTGTTATTATAACCCCATAATTTCCAAAGTCCTTAATTCACATATAAATGGTTTCTTTTAGTTTTCTAATCTTCCTTCTATTAATCTTGCTACCTCTCACTCCTATTCTATGCACCAATGATGAAGGAACCGCTTTACTCGTTTTGAAAACCACGCTTTCCGACCCTGGAAACGTCTTACAAAGCTGGGATCCAAACCTAGAAAATCCGTGTACCTGGTACCATGTTACCTGTGACTATACCGACCATGTTATCCGTCTGGATTCCAATCTTGCTGGAGTTTTAGCTCCGGAGCTAGGTAAACTCAAGTATCTTCAGCACCTGGAACTTTATGGGAACAACATTGAAGGCAAACTCCCAAAGGAATTAGGAAACTTGGCAAATCTAATCACCATGGATTTATTTAAAAACAACTTTCATGGGCAAATTCCAGAGTCATTTGCTAATTTGAAGTCTTTGGCAATTTTGCGATTAAACGGCAACAAGTTGACCGGTCACATTCCAGCGGATGTCGCAAATCTCCCTAACTTTATATTGTTTAATGTTTCTAATAACCACTTCAGCGGCAATGCAATGATCCATGGCGATGGCTCGTTCGCAAGTCTCCCAATCAATGGTTTGAATACATTAAACTGAACGGACCCGAGCTACGAAGATGTGTTTCTTATGATATTGGATGCTAAAAGACTGAAATGGTGTAGGTGGTTTGAAGTTGTAGCAAATTAATCACATTCTTGTTATGTGTTATAAGTATCACCAGAAATATTAAATAAGCTACTACTTAATGATTGATCTTTATGTTATGTCGAATTGATCTAATTTATTCCTTAAACTTGTTATATTTTTGCAAAAGATAAATTTTGACAAACTCAGTAGATATGTGTTGTGTTGGAATCGAGCTATAAATGACTTAGACACAAATGAAACCGGGAAACCATTGATCATACGAATCTCGATAAAACTCATTTCAATGGCGTTGGAATCAGCTTGTCAAACTTTTACCAAAAATTCTAAACCCTAAGTGTACCTTCTATGCAAATAAGACAACTATTTCTTTTATAAATACATTATGTAAAAACATACAAGTTACATTTAATTAACCTATTTCAGTCGTTAAAAATTGAATATTCAACCATAGATGAATACACATAAACACGTTATATACACACACAAACAAACTAATACTTGTTGATGTGATATGCTATATCAGGACTTTCTTTTGGTGATTACACGTGCGCACTTTTCTAGTGCTTAGCTAGGCTACCCCACCCACACACACGCATATGTACTTAGGTAAGTTCTGTACCCACTTTTCCTTGTTTACTTCACTATATTTGAGAAGTAACGTGATCCAGTTGTTCTAATTTCTCTTTTCTTGTATCATGCATACTTGAAATTTGGACGGCCATTGACTCATGTTTATGAGCCGAACACATATGTAGGTATTACTAGTTGACTTTGGGATGAGTTCCCACATGATGCCATTGTTTTCAAAGGGATGTAACTACAGCATCATATCTAAGGGGTTTTGTAGACCTTAGTTATATATATGTTTGATTGTTTGCCCATTCATGACCTTATGGGTTTCATACAAGCTTATATGCATAAAGTTAAAGGTTGTAGGTCTTGAGTATGGAGTGGAGGTCTTGAGTTCAAGTCCCACAGACGACAACGAATAAAGAAACTTGTCGTTCAAAAAAAAGTTAAAGGTGGTATGCAATGTTAGTTAAATGTTTTTATTATGCAAGATCCGTGTTACTATGAAATATTAATTAAAAATCTTATGGAATCCGTATTATTTATGGAAAAATCCGTATTAGAATTTGTTATTACTTATTATTTTTTCTTTTTTGGTACCGTGTTAATAAAATATTAAAATGACACATAAGAATATACATTTTTGCACCTAATATGAATGTTTGATTAGAGATGCTTTATATAATAAACACTTCAAATATATTTTAGATTTGAAAGAAAACTATTTATTACTTGTTAAAGAGAAGCGTTAACTTTTTTTTTTTCCATTTTTGATTCCCGCACCAATATAATTTACAGAAATATACTTCTCCTCACAATTTTACTAGTTTAATTTCTTGTTATATTACTAGTCAATGCGAGTATCCTACAACCACAAAAGTAGAGTAGATCCTGAACTCTAAACCTTACTTTTAAAGCCCTAAGCTATGCATAGTGGAGGGGCTACAAATGAGGAGGAATGCGACACGTGGCACCCAGTCAGTAAGGGATGGAACTTTGTTTTTAAGGTGTAATGGTGTATGAGCTACAAACTGGGCCCACAGTATCTTTTTTTATTATATTTTTTTTATAATTAAACTAAACAAATAAAAACCAAAATAATTAAATTATAAAATAAAAATGTATTAAAATTAAAAAGAAATACAAAAAAATACATAACTAAAAAAAATCATAACTAAAAAAAACATAATTAAAAAAAAAACTAATATCCGTAATATTCGCGCATTACGTCGTCGTTGATACAATAATGCGGCATCCTCATGAAACCTCTCTGATTTGAGGGATTCGTAGTCTTTTTTCATTTGATGTAATTCCAACGTCTGGTTCAGCTTTTCTTGTTGTTTGTTGGATGCTCGAAGGTCGTTTCCTATTACCGCGACATTTGTTTTCAAACGACCGACCAACTCGTTTAATTGTCCGACGTCTTCACTGGGCGCCGTATTGACTCGTGTTGACGACAAACCTTCCCCCTTATTTGAAGAATTTGGGTATGAATTGTGTAAAAAATGGAGAAGAGGGTGTATGTTTATATATATATATATATATATATATATATATATATATATATATATATATTGTTTTAATTATTTTTTTTTAATTTTGACCGTTGTCAACAGTCAGATTATTAAAATATTAATATTTTTAAACATGTTTGGGCGACAACTTCCTTCCGCCCCCGCCCCTTTTCGCCCAAATATCGTGTGTGTGTGGGGGGGGGTGTTCCACCCAGGCCCGGCTCCGAGAAAGCAAAAAAAATTTTGGGCCGAAGGCGAAAATTTTTTTGGGCCCTTATTAAAAAGGAGTATTTTGTTTGTTTAAACAATTAAATTTTTATATAGGTTTACTTGGTTATAGTTTGGGTTGTGTAAAATTTTTTTGTATAAAAATATGATTAAACATATCTCAAATGAGACTAGAACCCATAACCTTTTGGTTGAGAGTAATACCTCTTTGCCACTAGGCCAAACTAGTGGTCATGTAATTGAGTTTTAACATTAAATATACATTGTTTTTAATAAAAATAAATATAATTTTTTAAAAAAAAATTCGGGCCTAACGGGGTGTCGGGCCTGTGGCCGTCGACCACCCGCCACCCCTATGGGCCGGCCCTGGTTCCACTCCTTCTCGCCACTTATCACCCCAACCATCGCCCCCACTGCATTCGACCTAACCATACCTTCTGTTCAAATATATATAACTATTTTTTTATCAATACATTATGTGTAAAACATACAAGTCATATTTGATTTACATACTTACATACGTAAATCATGAAAAGTCAAATATTCAACCATTACCATAGATATATACACATATACGCTATATATATACAGTTATACTTGTTTGCTAATGTGATATGCTAATGTGATGTGCTTTATTATACACCGTCATGTAGGAAACGAGGCTTTAAAGCCCTCATCCATAAAGCCCCGCTGTTGTTTAAACCCCCATACCGCTCATTATATATATGCATATATATGTATTTGTGTGTATGAGAGGAGGCGGGGAGGGAGAGAGAGAGAGTGTGTGAAAAACATCCCATGGCCTCACCACACCTCCACATACCGCCCTTCGTCAGGATAAAGCCCCAACCTCTTACCGCCCCGACGCGGTGTTCCACCTCCCATACAGCCCCCCTTTACTGCCCCTTTAAAGCCCACACCGTGTGGTCATAGTACTTTCTTTTGGTCACTAAACATGCGTACTTTTCGGATTCTTACCTAGGCTATATATTACCCACACACATACGTATTTAGGTAAGTTCTTTATTCACTTTCGTTTTTTACTTCATTGTTTTTGAGAATTAACATGCTCCAGCTGTTTTTAATTCTACTTACTTGTATCGTGCACACTTCAAATTTGGACGACCTTTAACTCATGTTTATGAGCCGAGTACATACATGGGTATTACTACCTGACTTTGGGACGAGTTCCCACATTGTGCCATTGTTTTTGAAGGGATGAAAACTACAACATGATTTCTAATGGGTTTTGCAAACCCGAGTTATATATATATGTTTGGGCAGTAGCGGATGTATAGTATAACTAGGGGTAGCCTCCGCTATACCCTTCAACTTTTCGTCGATAGTGTAAATTTTTTTCATTTTGGGTCGGTTTTTGTATTTCGTTACCCCTAAAAAAATATATTACGTTACCCCTATATGTTTAAAGCTCACCCAATTTAATAGTTTAAATCAAATAAAGCCCAAGCAAAATTGATAGCCCAAAGTGTAAGGACCCGATCCTGGTATCCTACTTTGACGTTGGATTTACTCATAAACACAGTTCTAAATATCAGAGTTAATTAAAACTTTTTGCGGAATAATAAAAGTCAACCATTTCTTACAAACGATAGAATACTTGTCTTAAAACATCACAAATTGTCTCAGCATAAATCAAAAAATAAAAACATAAGGTCTTCCATCTTTAGATGCCAGCCATTCAATCCATGCCACATGTCATCCCTGCTAGCTCTTTTAACCTATTTACCTGCGTGCATACTAAAAGTTAGCTACGCTGAGTGAGTTCTAGTTAATCAGGCAACATACAATACATTCATATACTACGTACTTAACCTACTTTACTTTCTTTTGTACATACATAAGTACGTACCTTCATTCTTACTTTCATACTTTCGTTCTTTCATACTTTTTTGTTTTAGCTTACTTATACATACATAATTATTTCTACGTTTTAAAGAGTCTTTCGCCCCATAACCTCACATATATTGTTATGGTTTGCCGCCCTCCTTTCACATATATTATTAGAGTCTGCCACCCTTCTTTCACAGATATTATTAGGGTCTGCCACCCTCCTTTCACAGATATTATTAGGGTCTGCCACCCTCCTTTCACGGATATTATTAGGGTCTGCCATTCTCTTACCGTCAATTCATATATACCTTCCTATTATATTATATTTATATACTTCATACGTCAATTCATTTATTTAACTCTTTTCTATATCATTCATATATCATACACTTACTACTTAAGGTAAGTCTATTAACTAATCACATCGAGTATGCACACAACCCCGAAAACATAACAAGGAAACGAGGCTAGAAACTCACCTGAGCTCGGTTCCTTTCCGAGTTAATGGTAACTCCTTTTCTTAACTGGGCATGGCTAACTGTATAACAATTACACGTATCAATTATCTATCACTACCCATATCATATTTCTGGTTTAATATAGCCCTCAACGAATGGGGCTCCGGGGGCAGCGCCCCTGGCAGCGGGGTCTAGGGGTAGCATTCCCTAGCAGAGTCCAAGGGGCAGAGCCCCTAGCTGGGGAGAGCTGCAGGTCAGTTTGGAAAAATTTTATTTTTATTAATAAGTCTTTACTAAAACCTCATCAGAAAACTCAGGTTCAGTCTTTCTTTCTAGGTCATTTCCCGTTTTAAACATTACCTTTAATTATTAATTAGTTCCTTGTTCTTAGCATATACACCGTATAAGTTCATATTCTTTGCTTACATGCGTATACGTCATACATACATATACATCATACATGCACACATGCACATACGTTATACATGCATATACGTCATTAAGGGCATACATACATACACGTTATACATATACAGGGATGCGCGTAAAGTGGAATATAAATATTTAGCAAATAATGACCAAACACAACGAGTAATAAAAACCTAGAATACCCTAAACCAAACCACTAGCAGCAGAACAGTGAACCTATCGGGTGTAGTATAGCTATGGGAAGACTGAGAATATCGAACCCTAAAGACACTTATTAAATTAACGATACTAGTTCTAAAATCTAATTAAATTAATAGTTTAGAAAAGTTTATTTTTAGATTTTTATTTTATTTATTTTAAAACTAACAAATAATTAAACTAATTTAAACTAATTTAAACTCTAAGACTTAGACGAAAAAAATAATGAGAAAAGCGTTACCTAGGCTTGAAATCCTAATTGTGAATCTTCGATGCTTATCGGTTATGGGAACTTTGATGAAACCAGGATCTAAAGATACGACACCTATAGGCAACCTAGTGGATCCCTGATCATTCTCTAGGTGTGACCTAAAAGGAAACGCTAAGGGACGTATGACGCAAATCGGTTGGTTGGATTACCTCTCAGTCTCTCCAACAATATTAAAGTACTCTAAAGACTAGATCACCTCTTAGTATCATTAATCACAATACATTCGGGAGTGTAAGGGACATAAGGAGTAACCTAAAGATGCTCAAAAAGACTCAGGATAGCAAAAATCAAAAGACAATAAGGGAAATTCACTCTCGTGTAATCTATACCCAAACCACTTAATGAACAAGAAACCCAAATAGCTATTACCTCTCAGTCTCAAGATAGGTAGAACACTTAATTTCTCTAAACCCTCAAACAAAAGTTCCTACGGATTATGTCGACTTATAAACCATAAACTAGTTACGAACACACAGTAGGTAACCTAATATGTATCTACACATGAAAGACATTCACAAAGACACATATGAAACGATTGAACATAACTAAATTAATATTAAGCACACATATTCATCTTTTAAAACATCAACAAATTGGTTACAATAATATTAGTCAAACACAAGTCACAAATAAGCCAATAAGAAATCCAAAACTCAACAAATATTCATTCAACATCTAGGTAACTAAAAATGTTTAGCCAATAATCATGTTCAAGAAAACAAAATAATTAAGTTAAAATAATGGAGTTCATAATAAACATAATAATAGAGTCCAACCGAGTAAAAATGAAGATTAGTTAAGTAGATATGAACTCAAAGCCTTTACTTGAATTAACATGCGCTCCTTTCTTTCTCTTTTTATTCTCTCTCGAATGGACAATAAGCTCCAAATAATAATGGTGGTGAGAGGCTTCTTGCGGTTTCTGTCCACTTTGATTGACGTCTACTTCCGTAGGGTTCCCCCACGTTAATATAATTTGTTGTCCACCGCCAATAGTTCCTTTCTTTCCCAGAAATTCCTATTGCCTTTCATAATAGGTCCACTCTTTATTTTCTTGGGATTTAAAGTCGTTTACTAGGCCATTAATAAGATGGTTCATACCATTCGTTTGTGACTTGTGGCCTTTTATCCTCACCTTACATACTTTCTTTTGGAATCTCCATTTCCTACGTGGCATAGTGGTAAACATGCTCCAACATCAATAACACTACATTCAAAATGAAGTAATATTTAGAGATATGTTTCTTTATATGTATTAATGAATCATAAGTGAAAATATATAAACCTGTATGTATAGTTATGTTTTAAAGAAAATCCAAATAAATAAAATATGTTTAAAGATTCGCTCACGGTTTCAAGTTCAGTTGAATCACTCTAATTTAGCTCGTTGACCCACAATACCTTTGAATTTTATATACGAGCCAATTATGAATAATATTCAATAAAAATCAACTCAAAACAACTTAAAAGTGAAACAAACATTTATATAAATTATATATATTTTGATAACATCAAATATCCCCACACTTTAATATTTTTCGTTCTAAAAAAATATGTATTGCAGTAGAATCATAATTCAAGATCGATCTTTAAAACATATAGGTTAATTTTTAAGCATAGATAAACACAAAACCGTGATTGCTGATGTTGTTGTCCACTTAAACCCAGCCACCAGCTTATCAAGCCCCCATCATATTTATTAGTCAAGTTCAAGTGATATATATTAATAAACCTAGGGGTCTCACACCTAGAGAGTTATAGATCTGCTTACCCCCATCTCAAGCATAATCAAGACAATTAAAACCAGGTTGAAGCAGAATGGTTCAACCTATCACCATAATCTAAAAACCCTTTAATGGTAAGAAGAAAATGCACTTAGGTGGAAGATGGATGAAAGGTCAAGTGAGGTCGTACGAGCATGCCCTAAGTACTATTAGACTTTGTCCTATATATATTCTCTAACAAAATATTTATTGACTAAGAACCTTGCACCCCACTAGTGTATCCTCAGGGTCACCATCCCCAAGGTAACACGTAAGCTCTCGGCCCCGTCTAGTATGTGCACTTTGGCCTCTTTTTCTATTTTTGAGAATGCTTCTTTGGCATTTTACAATACATAATTTCTCACTTCATTTGCTTTTTGGACCAATTCTTGGAATACACTTTCAAAACATACTTTTTTTAGTTGTACTCTTAGGCATTTTTACCCTAATATATAACTAAAATCTAAAGCTCGTATACAGCTGGACATAGCGGGCGCCACCACTCGTTATTTACTTTCATAAAACAGAGCGGTGTGCTAAATTTAAGTGCATGTAATTCTCACCACCTCAAGTTAGTCAAATTACGGTAATACTCGCTATGTCTTATCGAATTTTCAGCTTCGCTACCCCCTCAAGATGAGAACACACAAGGTTTAGGTTTATTAATAATAATCAGGGCAAACCTTCAAAGCTAGTTGGGCTACGGACACATCCCAAGTTAAGTGCGCTATTGTTTTTTAATCTCATATATAATAGTAGTTTTGAAAGATCAACCTTAAACAAGAATATCATTTTCCATTATACGCAAAGGAAATTTCAGGACATTATTTTTAAAATTTTTTCACCTTTTTCGTTTTTTTAATTAATTTATTATTAATTTTTTTTGATTTTTTTTAATAATAAATCTAAAAACGTCAGTTTATTATCCCACACTTAAATTTCGCATTGTCCTCAATGGAAGACAGGAAAAAGACAAAAATAAAGCATAAATAAAATAAAACAAAGCATAAATAAAATGGAACAGACTCCCCTGGTAATATGACAGTGATCTGCGTATGTCATGTTACAATAAAGCGATCGTATAGCATTTTATTCGCGGCCGTAGCTTTTGGTACCCTTTACAATCAAATAAGCTCAAAACTCCCCCGTCCGAATGGAGATTGAGTACGAACGAAAGTATCCAAACCTGCAAAACAACGCTCAAAGCACCCAAAGCAGACATCAAACAGACTCTAAAACTTAAAACTGACTTGAATACAAAAAATAAAGGAAACCAAATAAAAAGTATACAAACTCTACACTCGGGTATTACCCGAGTTCTATCCCTATCAAGCAATCAAAGTAGGGATGTCGAGGAGAAATGCGTCTTCCTCGACCGAATCAACCAGCCCACCTATATAATGCTTTAATCTATGGCCGTTCACCTTCCATGTGCTCCCATCAACATCCTGAAGTTCCACCGCACCATGTGGGAACACCTATTTGACCGTATACAGTCCTCCCCATCTCAATCTAAGTTTACCTGGAATAGCTTCAGACGGGAATTAAAAACCAACACTCGATCCCCGCACTTAAACTCTTTCACCCTCTTTAACTTCCGATCATGCAACGCCTTCGTATGCTCCTTATAACTCCACGATCTAGCGTACACCTCATTTCTTCTACCTCATGAATTTGGAGATACCGGTTTTTTGCAGCTTGGGTCAGGTCAAGATTAACGGATCTCAGCGTCCAATATGCTCTATGCTTTAACGCAACCGGTAGATGACACGCTTTCCGTAAGCCATCCTAAAGGAACGGATCTAAACGCCCAATATGCTCTATGCTCTAACTCAACCGGTAGATGACACGCTTTCCCGTAAACCATCCTAAAGGTTGTGGTCCAAATAGGCGTTTTAAACGTTGTGCGGAAAACCCAAAGTGCATCAACCAACTTGTCGGACCAGTCCTTTCGGTTCTTGCCAACATTTTTCTCCAAAATTCGCTTCACTCTTCGGTTTGCGTTTTCCACTTGCCCGCTCGTCTGTGGATGATAGGCGGTGGACAACTGACGGGTGACCCCATACCGTGCCAGCGCCTTCTCCATATGACCATTACATAAATGTGTGCCCCTATCACTGATCAGGGCATTGGGAGTACCAAACCGACTAAACAACCTCTTCAAGAATCCCACTACAACTCGGGCGTCCTTAATGGGCAAGGCTTGAGGCTCAACCCACTTAGAATCGTAGTCGATAGCCATGAAATCAGTGCCCCGAACTTCGAAAACCTCACAAACCTGAATAGAGTTTTGGGGCATCTCATTACGGGATGAGATGTTACCAGTGCGCTGACACGCGTCACATTGTCTGACAAACTCATGCGAGTCTTTGAAAATCGATGGCCAATAAAAGCCGGAATCTAGAACTTTCTTAGCGGTGAAAGACGAACCATGGTGGCCTCCAGTTAAACCCTCATGACAATGCCTAAGAATCTCACGACCTCTTCCCTACTCACATACCTCCTCAACACTCGACCGACGCCTACACGAAACAAATACGGCGCATCCTATATTTATTGGTTGGCATCTGCGAAAAACTTCCACCTCTCCTGATAACTCATGCCCTTGACCACCATCCATCAGCCAGATAATTTGCAATGTCGGAGAACCATGGAAGACCCTCTTCTTCAGCACTTACGTACAACACTGGCTCTATCTCAAATCTCACTCTCACCATCATCAACGACTCGTGGGGAAACTTATCCCCGATGGCATCCTCTCTAATCTCCTCTCTCGTCGGATCCTCCGGACGTGATAAGTGATCCGCAGCTACATTCTCTGCTCCTTTTTTTTATCTCTAATCTCAATATCGAATTCAGAAAGCAAGAGAATCCATCGTATCAGGCGAGGCTTGGCATCTTTCTTGACGAATAGGTATCGCAATGCCGCATGATCAGTATAAACGATGGTTTTGGACAGCACGAGATAAGAACGGAGTTTGTCGAACGCGAAGACCACTGCTGGAAGCTCCTTCTCAGTACTCGTGTAGTTATCCTGAGCATCATTGAGGGTCTTACTCGCGTAATAGATATGATGGAAGTGCTTGTCATTCCTCTGACCTAAAACACCACCGACTGCAAAATCACTAGCGTCACATATGAGCTCGAATGGTAAGCTCCAGTCGGGTGCTACTAAGATATGGGCGTTAACCAACTGCCCCTTGAGAAACTCAAACGTTTTCAGATAATCAGCATCGAATTCGAATGCGATGTCCTTATCTAGAAGGCGATTCATGGACCGGGTGATCTTAGCTAAATCTCTAATGAACCTACGATAAAATCCGCATACCCGAAAAAACTACAAACGGATTTCACACTAGTCGGTGGAGTAAGTCTACTGATAGTGTGGATTTTAGCTCTGTCTACCTCAATACCGTCTCGCGAAATCTTGTGCCCGAGCACAATGCCTTCAGTCACCATGAAATGGCACTTCTCCTAGTTCAACATCAACTTCATCTCTATGCACTGCTTCATCATTCTCTCAAGATTAGAAAGACATTGATCGAATGAGTCCCCATATACTGAAAAAATTGTCCATGAAAACCTCCATAAAACTCTCGATCATGTCATGGAATATCACTACCATGAAACGCTGGAAAGTAGCCGGAGCATTACATAACCCGAAAGGCATACGTTTGTACATGAAGATACCATATGGGCATGTAAATGTGGTCTTTTCCTGATCCTCATGTTCGACCGGGATCTAGAAATAACCTGAAAATTCATCAAGAAAACAGTAAAACTGTCGTCCCGATAGACGCTCCAACATCTGATCGATGAACGGAAGAGGAAAGTGGTCTTTCCTAGTAGCGTCGTTCAGCCTCCTGTAGTCGATGCACACCCGCCAACCTATGACTGTCCTAGTCGGAATACGTTCGTTAGTGACATATGTCATCCCTCCCTTTTTAGGGACGACCTGAAAGGGACTCACCCATGAAGAATCGGAGATGGGATAGATCATGCCTGTTTTGAGGAGTTTAATAACCTCCTTTTTTACCACCTCCGACATGTTAGGGTTGAGCCTCCTCTGAGGTTGGATTACAGGCTTGTACTCATCCTCCATGAGTATCCTGTGCGTGCAAAAGTTGGGGCTGATGCCATGAATGTCCATTAGTCATGCAATAGCCTGTTTGTGTGCCTTGAGATATCAACCAACCTCGACTTTTCATCATCCGTCAACTGAGAAGAAATGATGACTGGCAAGTCGGCATCACTGTCCAAGAAAGCATACTCCAAATGAGGAGGTAGCTCTTTAAGCTCGAGGGACGGTGGTGCCTCAATCGATGGTCTCTTCTTCGGTCCCTCGGTGCTATCAGCAACCATGAATACCTTGGGTTATTCAAGAGGTGATCCAACAAGAATGCTCAGGTCGTCCTCCAAGGGAACATCACCCTCGTCCTCCTGATTGAGCAAATATGCTCCGGATTTGTAGTCAAGAAATCGCTTGAACTGAGATATGAACGTGTCAATGAAGTAAAGGGAATCGTCTTGACTACTGGAGTTCCTCATTGATTTGACGACATCGAAAGTGACGTTCTCCTCCCCCTAAGCGAAGTGTAATTTTGTCGTCAATGTAACATCACGAAAATATCGGATAAAAAATACCAACTTCAAAAAGATAAAGGACCAAAAATGACAAGTTTTAAAATTAAAAATCAAAAATGAAAAATCTGTCTCCAGGCCTGATCGCGATACGCGACGGCCATAGACCAAACGCCATCGCGTATCACGATGACAAGGCAGGACATGTGTCACCACGTGGCATAAAGCCATGACAATGTGACACGTGTCATGCCACGTGTCACAATGTGGCGTAAAGCTCGCCACGTGGCACCGCGTCTGCCACGTGGCACCACATGGCAAACCTACATGTGACTCACCATATCTATATCGCGATACGCGATGGCATGATCAGGGGACCATCGCGTATCGCGATGGGTCCCGGGAAAAGTCTATAAATAGCAAGCCTCACATCTCATTTTTCACACACCATTTCGCACACATCTTTCTCTCTCTAGAATACACACACTCTCTCTCTCTAAAAATCACCTCGATAAACGTGTACCGACCACCTCGTAATCCGTGCCAATAAACTGACGATACCCGAAGTACCAACGACGGCATCTCGAAGTACGTAACGTACCGACGACCCGACGTTCCACCTCGAAGTACGTGTCGACCCGAGACGAACCGACGACCCGCCTCGAAGAACGTGCCAACACGAGACAACCCAACGACCCGCCTTGAAGTGTGTGCCGACGAGACTTGTAGACCGGCGTGCCTCGATTTGCATGCCAATGAAGTGTTGATTAAGATTCTCGATATGCGTGCCGGCGTCGAAGTGCTGCCCGAGAGTCTAAAAAAAATAATAAGCCAAACAAGGTAGGAAGAATGCCCGAATAAAATATTAATAAAATAATAAAGGCTTAGATCCTAGTCAAGGATATAGTCAATACCTCGAAAATAAACAAAAAAAAAATAAAACAAAGAAAGTATAAATATAAAGATAAAAGTATAAATACTTTATTATAATGAAGTATAATTATTATTTAAATAGATTTTAAATAATAATAAAAGAGAAAGAATAAAGAAATAAATGAAAGAATCTTTATTATTATATAAAGATAAAAATACTATTTAAAAGTATTTTAAATAGATAAATATATATATATATATATATATATATATATATATATTGTTTATATTATTAATATAAACTAAATATATAAATATACGTTTTTGGAAAACGTAGGTTTTAGAAAAGTAAACATGACGGACTAAAAGTTCGAATATGAGAATAAGAGATATATGAATTGGTCTATAGGTTCAAGCATATCAGAAAAGGAAAAGATAATGTAGAAAATAGTTATAGTTGATAATGTTATTTAAGTTATTATTCTTAAGTAATAAGAGAAGAAAATGATACGTTTCTTAATGAAGAAGAAATGTAGAGTTTAAGAAAAAGAAAAAGAAGTTAAACTAGAGGTTTATCTTGTAAAAGAAAAGAAAAGTAAATAAGTTGAAAGAAAGAGTTTTAACTTGAAAAAGAAAATAAAGAAATAATATTTTTAGATTTTTAGAAAAGATTATTTTTAGATTCTTATTTTATATATTTTAAAACTAATAACTAATTAAACTAATTTAAACTAATTCAAACTCTAAGACTTAGACGAAAAAAATAATGAGAAAAGTGTTACCTAGGCTTGAAATCCTATTTGTGAATCTTGGACGCTTATAGACTATGGGAACTGTGATGAACCATGATCTAAAGATACGACACCTATAGGCAACCTAGCGGATCCCTGATCATTCTCTGGGTGTGACTTAAAAGGAAACGCTAAGGGACGTATGATGCAAATCGGTTGGTTGGATTACCTCTCGGTCTCTCCAACAATATTAAAGTACTCTAAAGACTAGATCACCTCTCAGTATCACTAATCACAATACATTCGGGAGTGTAAGGGACATAAGGAGTAACCTAAAGATGCTCAAAAAGACTCGGGATAGCAAAAATCAAAAGACAATAAGGGAAATTCACTCTCGTGTAATCTATACCCAAACCACTTAATGAACAAGACAACCCAACTATCTAGTACCTCTCAGTCTCAAGATAGATAGAACACTTAATTTCTATTAACAACAAAAGTTCCTACGGATTATGTAGACTTATAAACCATAAACTAGTTACGAACACACAGTAGGTAACCTAATATGTATCTACACATGAAAGACATTCACAAAGACACATATGAAATGATTGAACAGAACTCAATTAATATTAAGCACACATATTCATCTTTTAAAACATCAATAAATTGGTTACAATAATATTAGTCAAACACAAGTCACAAATAAACCAATAAAAAATCCAAAACTCAACAAATATTCATTCATCATCTAGGTAACTAAAAAAGTTTAGCCAATAATCATGTTCAAGAAAACAAAATAACTAAGTTAAAATAATGGAGTTCATAATAAACATAATAATAGAATCCAACCGAATAATAATAAAGATTGGTTGAGTAGATGTGAATTCAAAGCCTTTACTTGAATTAACATGCGCTCCTTTCTTTCTCTTTTTCTTCTCTCTCGAATGGACAATAAGCTCCAAATAATAATGATGGTGAGAGGCTTCTTGCGGTTGTTGTCCACTTTGATTGACGTCTACGGTTCCCCCATGTTAATATAATTTGTTGTCCACCGCCAATAGTTCCTTTCTTTCTCAGAAATTCCTATTGCCGTTCATAATAGGTCCACTCTTTATTTTCTTGGGATTTAAAGTCGTTTACTAGGCCATTAATAAGATGGTTCATACCATTTGTTTGTGACTTTGTGGCCTTTTATCCTCACCTTACATACTTTCTTTTGGAATCTGCCATTTCCTACGTGGCATGGTGGTAAACATGCTCCAACATCAATAACACTACATTCAAAATGAAGTTATATTTAGAGATATGTTTCTTTATATGTATTAATGAATCATATGTGAAAATATATAAACCTGTATGTATAGTTATCTTTTAAAGAAAATCCAAATAAATAAAATATGTTTAAAGATTCGCTCACGGTTTCAAGTTCAGTTGAATCACTCTAATTTAGCTCGTTGACTCACAATACCTTTGAACTTTATATACGAGCCAATTATGAATAATATTCAATAAAAATCAACTCAAAACAACTTAAAAGTGAAACAAACATTTATATAAATTATATATATTTTAATAACATCAAATATCCCCACACTTGAACATTTTTCGTTCTAAAAAAATATGTATTGCAGTAGAATCATAATTCAAGATCGATCTTTAAAACATATAGGTTAATTTTTAAGCATAGATAAACGCAAAACCGTGATTGACGATGTTGTTGTCCACTTAAACCCAGTCACCAGCTTATCAAGCCCCCATCATATTTATTAGTCAAGTTCAAGTGATATATATTAATAAACCTAGGGGTCTCACACCTAGAGAGTTATAGATCTGCTTACCCCCATCTCAAGCATAATCAAGACAATTAAAACCAGGTTGAAGCAGAATGGTTCAACCTATCACCATAATCTAAAAACCCTTTAATAATAAGATGAAAATGCACTTACGTGGAAGATGGATGAAAGGTCAAGTGAGGTCGTACGAGCATGCTCTAAGTACTATTGGACTTTGTCCTATATATTCTCTAACAAAATATTTATTGACTAAGAACTCACTCAGCGTAGCTAAGGGATGTAACTAAAGTTAGCATGATATCTAAGGGGTTTTGTGGACCCTAGTTATATATATGTTTGATTGCTTGGCTATTCATGGCATACGTAACCTTATGGGTTTTATACAAGCTTATATGCATAAAGTTAAAGGTTGGTGGTTTTGGGTACGGGAGGGGAGATCCTGGGTTCAAGTCCTATAGACGATAAAGATTAAAGAAATTTGTCGTTCAAAAGAAAGTTATAAAGGCGGTAAGCAATGTTAATTAAATGTTACTTTTATGCAAAATCCTTGTTATTATGAAATATTAATTAAAAATCTTATGAAATCCGTATTATTTATGGAAAAATCCGTAGTAGGATTTGTTATCAATCATTACTAATTATTTTTCGTTTTTGTTACTGCGTCAATAATGTATTAAAATGACACATAAGAAGATACATTTTTACACCTAATAATGTTTGATTAGATATGCTTTATATAAACACTTCAAATATATTTTAGATTTTTGAAAGAAAACTATTTATTACTTTTTAAAGAGAAGCATTTTATTGATTACCGCGATAATATAATTTATAGAAATAGACTTCTCCTCACAATTTTACTGTTTCATTTCTTGTTATATTACTCGTCAATGGAAGTATCCCACAACCACGAAAGCAGAGTAGATCCTTACTTGTAAAACCCTAACTATACCTTCTATTCAAATATAACAAACAATATTTATTTTATCAATACATTATTTATTAAGCATACATGCAAGTCATATATATTTGATTTACATACTTCAATCATGAAAAGTCGAATATTCAACCATTTTGATAGATATATTGTGATATCCCACATCGGTTGTGAAGGAAAACTAAGACTTCTTTTTATGGAGATGGATATCTCCTCCATCATAACGTGTTTTGGGCGCTTAATGGTAATGGATGAGAGAAGAACTTCACAGTTAAACGTTCTCAGGTGGGAGAGTAGTATCAAGATGGTGCCCTCCTAGGAAGGCTCCACCTGGGCAACCAAAACCAAATTCTTGAGGCGATGGTGGTACGTCCCGGTCAAAGCGGACAATATTATGGCGCGGTAGTTGGGCTGTTATGTTACAGATGGTATCAGAGTCAGGACAAAACCGGTGGTATTGTGACATCCCCACATTGGTTGAGAATGAGAACTAAGTCTTCTTTATAAAGAAGAGGATAAGATGCCTTCTCCATCGTAGCGCGTTTTGAATGCTTAATGGTGGTGAATAAGAGGAGAATTCCACAATTAAGCGTTTTGGGTGCTTAATGAGTTTTGCAAACCCCGGTTATATATATGTTTGGCCATACAAGCTAGGTTTAATCTTAAGGATTTCATACAAGCTTATATGCACAACTTTTGGATTAATTTAATTAGGTGTTTATTGTGTTTACTTTACGGACTTACTAACTGTAAAATTGGCCATTTTTATTTCTTTTGCGCATGTACATTGATTAGCCATTGGTTAAAAACTTGGATGTAGAAAAATTATTACAAAACATTCACTTGAACTTAACCATTATGGACGTTAGACATAAAAGATCTAGACATGCAATCAATTGAACTTAGGTGGTGTTTAAGATTGCTTAGTTTAGCCTACTTATAACTTATAACTTTTTGAAATGTTAAAGATGTGTTTGGAATTGCTTACTTTGTTAGGGGAAAAGTTGATAAGTCACAACTTTTCCTAAAAGTTATGAAGAGGTAAAATAAGAAATCCCAAATAGCGCCTTAAACATATTTATTGCGACCAACAACTTGCTTAGACTTTGAGATTGTTGGTCGACTTAGAATTGATTGTTATATAACTTTATATACATTATAAATGTCTAAACTATTCAAGTTAATCTCTATTTATTCAAACACCGACGATGTCGTTGCTCACACCCACCATCCTTATAAATAAATTTTGTCTATAACAAAATTTTTCATATAAAATTTCATAGCCTTGCATTTGCACCTTGTTTTTTTAATTTCAAAAATTTATAAATTTACGATAATAATAACATTATTAATGGTTTAATAACAAAGTGAGTATAGAGTAGAATAATTAAAAGGCAAGTTGGATACTTTTGTTCTTTAGGTTTTTGCCACCTAACTTTTAAACAGTTACACATTTTGACCCTCTATTCTGTGCTTTAAAAAAAATGGAGAGGTACACTGAAATAAAAAAAATTTCGATGGAACTTTCTCGTCTACCGCATATTGGCGTTAATACACCGCCCAAGCCATTATTCTTTTTTATTTGTTATTTTTTTATTTCATTAGAGTTTTTTTTGTCATCTAACTTTCAAACACGTATCTTTTGGCCCTTATACATAACTAATGACAGTTTCTATAGTTTAGTTCTTTGTAGTTCTTGTAACATAAATTTCAAATATTTAGCTTTGGCCCCTTACTTTGATAGTAAAACTTTTGTCCTTCCAATTTTTGCATAATACTTTTAGCCTTGCAAATTTAACCATCAATTTTTTGTCACAAAATTATTAGTGTTTCAACTTTGACCACAAACACTTTATAGGTTACAATAAAATATTTGAAACTTTCAGCTTCGGCCATAAACTTTTACTTTGAACCAATACTGACTGCGTCCTCGCCTCACGCTCAGTAAGAGCATCCAAGAGAACAAACCTTTACAAACCACCAGAACAACTCTACATCAGGTTTCAAAGTTTTCTAAAAAAAACTCTACTTTCTTTTACAACAACAAACATTCACAAGCCTTATTAAAAATATTAAAATTATGTATGTATATGAGCATGTGAGAGGGAATGACTTTGGAACCCACCCTTGAGAGCATCCGCAATAGGGTGTGGAACCCAAGGTCTAGATCTACATGGCGCGCGTCAGATGAGGTGGGTTACAAACTTCCTTGTTGTGCAGCAAAGTCGTTGGAACAAGGTGGGTTACAAACTTCCTTGTTGTGGAGCAAAGTCCTTGGAACAAGGTTTGTTCTTGTAGACTAGTGGCAAACTAGTGAGGTTGAGGTTTGTTGTTGTGAAATAAAATTGGGATTTTGAGAAAGTTTGAAATATAACATGAAGCTGATATAAAAGTTTGTTGTTATAGATGCTCTTAGGTTTGAATCAAGTTTGCATAAGCAAACTTTAACTCACAGACTTTGCTCTACAATAGGTGGAGTCCATAAACACTGAGTTTATCTCATACCACATCATCCAAACCTTAAAGAATATAGCTTGTTGTGGATGCTCTAAATGTCAGTGGTGGATGTTTCTTTGTGCAAGGTGGGCCACGACCTCATTATGTTTTTCGCTCGGCCTAGCCAAGTTATTTGAATCCGGCCCAACCATGCTATTGAGTCCGGGCCAACCTTGAATTTTTTTAAAAACTAAAGTTTGTTCGAAGCCAAAAACGAGAAATTGTTTACGAAATAAAAATATAGATAAAGAAATGCTAAGAAATAAAACTACACAATACCAAGTCCAAGCCCAAATAATTTTTACATAAACAAACAAAAAACATTAAACCCAAAATCCAACCCTATCATCTGGTCGATGTTCGAACACAACAACAAATGTAGTTTTCATTGTGCGCTGGCTGCTGTGTAACTTACTGACTTGTGAAGTTCGGCACAAAAGTCAAAACAAAAGCTCAGGTGAATTGGTGAAATCATTTGGGTGTGAAATCAATTAATCGATTGATTGGGCATTGTTGTTGTTCGTTGAGGCCTAAGGTTTGGAACTGACTCGTGTTAGAGTGAAATCGATTAATCTAAATAGTCAACATAAGCAAGTAGAGACCAGGTTCGGCAATTCACATTTTACCATTTTGTATTTCTTTCAATTTGGTAGGTTAGGGCTTGGAATTATTGTTTGACTCGACCCGGATATGATTGCGACCTAATGCTTAGAAGCACGGAAATTTTTTCTGGTCTTGTGACTTTCGGCCCATGCATATTAGATGCTCATGATCCACCACTGCTAAATGTAACACATTTAACTAGGGCTGTCACTTTTACCCGAAACCCAACCCGAAAAAACTCGTATCCGAACCCGAACTAACCCGAACCCGAGAAAAGACTAACCCGAACCGAAGTAATTCGGGTTGGTTCTTGGGTTTGATTTATAAGATTTGGGTCAACTCGAATAAACTAATTTTAGTTTTGAAATTAAATATATTTTTATGTATAATAGGCTAAGTCTTAGCTATTATGGATCAATTGTTGTCATTATAACTATTATGGATCGATTGCGTATTATTAATTTATGTTTTTCATTTATTACTAATAACAGCCGTAATCAAACAACCAAATCACACCCGATTTAATACAATTATGGTTCGAGCTAGTTTTACTCTTCTTTTGAATTGCTTTATCAAGTTAGGTTAGTTTATTATTTGATTATTTGTGTTACAAGCAAAAAAGAATATGTTGTTTTAATTTTAGCATTGTAGTTCTTTTAAAAAATTTGGTAATGTGTTTTTATTTTAGGATACTCGAAACCCGATTAACCCAATCCGAAAAAAACCCGAACCTGAAAAACCCGTGAGAGATTTAAGTTGGGTTGCAGGTCAAGATTTAAAACTTTAAAACCTGAAGAACTCGATCCGGAAAACCCGAAGAACACCCCTACATTTAACGTGCTCCACCGCTTAAAATATAATATACATTTTTCTTAAAAATTAAAAAAAGACACCCACCAGCCCATTTCCAATTTACAACAATCCCAATTCTGATCCTCCACGTCCGTACACTCCCACATTTTCGTTACAAAACGCCTTTTTATCTCATTTACTCTTTCTTTCTTCTCAAAATCAAAATCAAAATCAAAATCAAAATCAAATCACCATTGCAGTGTGATATAATATTAATATGGCTACTCGTGCCGGACTGGGTTACGTGAGTCCACCTAGAACCATTGACCATACCACCTGCATTCTCAACAACGCCGATACCGGTACGCCGGAGACCCACCGCTACTACCTTGCACGCCGAACTGTTCTTGAAATGTTGAAAGACAGAGGCTGTGAAGTTGATGAGTCGCAGCTGACTCGGTCGGTTACTGAGTTTCGTGAGGTGGTTGGTGACGTGGCGGAGGGTGGTGTTGGTATTGGTATTGATAAGCTTCGTGTTTGTGTTCCGTTGGTGTCCAATCCGTGGAAGAAGGTATAATGGTGGCTTTGTTAGGGTTTGTGGTTGACGGAGTCTACGGAAAGTGTTAAACGGCACCGTATTATTATTAAGTTTAATGTTTCCCGTGTTTTACTTATTATTATTATTATTATTATTATTATTATTATTATTTCGTTGTTCAAATGTTTATGCTTAGGGATTATAAAATCGTTTATATGATCGTTCGGTTAGGGTTTACTATAGTTGCTATTAATTAAATGATCATCGTGATCATCATATTCACTGCCAAGTGGTGTTTGATCTAGTGGTAATAGTATTGATGGATAGTCGTATTTAGGGGTGCAAACGAGTCGAGCTGCTTGCGAGCTACTCGAGGTCGGATTGGTAAAAACCTTGAAACAAGCCGATCTTTATTCGAGGTTGAGTCCAAGCTCAGCCTTGTATGGGAAGCTCGTTTAGGCTCGTCAAGCTTAACGAGCCTTGTGTATTTTTAAGTTTAACCTCTTTGGACTTTACTTTCACACTGCACATCGCTCGGCTCACGTTGAATTACGAGGGCTCGAGCTCGAGCTCATTTCAAGCTATTTTCCTAAAGCTCGAGTTCGGCTTGGATCGTTTTTTCAAGCTCGAGCTTGGCTCATTATATTGATTAAGTTATATACATATTTTGTTATTTTTATATGTTTGAAGAAAAATCTTAAATGTGAGCATAAGCTCGGCTCGAGCTCATTTAGTATCTTAAACGGGCCAAAGCTCGATTGCGAAGTGTTAACTTTATAAATAGAAGCCCAAAAGAGGTCAAACTTAAAAATACAAAAGGCTCGTTAAGGCTCGAAGAGCCTAAACAAGCTTCTCGTACAAGGCTCGAGCTCATGCTACAACTTAACTAGCTTTATTTGAGGCTCGTTTCAAGCTTTTCATCGATCCGAGCTCGAGTAGCTCGCGCACAGCTCTGCTTGTTTGCACTGGTACAACCAAGCTCGAGTCGATCTTTGAATTGTTTTAAGGTACTACACGAGCTGAGCTTAGGCTCGATTATGTACAAATAATTGAAAGCCTATATAAATTAATTAATAGATAATAAATGAACCGGGCCAGTGCCCGAGCTCGGGCTCTCGTAAGTCTAAACGATCCAAACTTGATCCTAGTCAAGCTCGGGCTCGGCTCACCTTGTTTACACCCTTATTCGCAATCCTAATCATTATCCACAAAATGCCCCAATTAACTGTGCCAATCTTAAACCATGGATATAAATCATATAATAAACCCTTGTGCACACAACACTCTGTTTAATAAGTTCAATAACAGGATTTTGTTTAATGTTTCAGATTGTGGTGGTTTTTGCTGGTCCAGAGGAGGTAAACAAAGCCAAAGCTACACACATTTTGATGAGCATTCTCAACAAAGATAGCCTGCATCGAATCATCGTTATTATGGAGGGCAAGATGAACCATTATGCTCGCAAAGAGTTCGACTCATGTGCAGTCAAAGTTGAAACTTTCCCAGTAAGATTCCATTTATTAATGATTACTTTTTAAATACAAGTATGCATTTATATACATAAAACCGTCAAACTAATTTGTTCATGTGTTTTTTTGAAGTTCTTAAACGTTACCTACAAATAAACGAAAAATGTATTACGCATAGAGTCTTTCTTAAGAAATATAATATATAGTATGTGTAAGTTAGAAACTTATAAAACTGTTAAAACTTTTGAATTGTGAGATGTATAGTTTGAATGCTGATGTAATGATCATGTTTCCAGATTACTGAACTGTTTGTGAACATTACAAAACATGTTACAATGCCAAAGCATGAAACACTGACTGCTCAAGAGAAAGAACAGTTGCTTGTGAAGTTCAAAATTGATGAGAATCAGGTAATTAGTTAAGATCATCGACTAACATTTTTAAGATCTTTGGTACAAACTACAAATGATTCGAATAAACAAGCTTTGATCTAACAAATGACTTGTAACTTTTAGATTCCACATATGCTGGAGAGTGATGCAATAGCTAGGTACTATGGGCTGGAGAAGAAGCAGGTGGTCAAGATCAGTTACAACAGCAAGATGACGGGCTCATTTGTCACGTATCGTTGTGTGAGATGAAGTGCTTGAAGCCAGTTAGTTATTTTGGTTTGGTTAACATAATGACAGTTGCATTAATATGACTCTTTTTAAAGGTCCTTTACTTTTGTCTAGTATTACTTAATCGTGTCCGTTTTTTTGCGTTATCCTGGATTTACACGTTTTGCAGTCTTATTTATAGGATTGGTACTTGGTAGCTACATGACACTTGGGATTGTTATTCTATGAAATATATTTTGTGTTTTCTAGTACTATTAATACTCTTTTGTACTTACTTTACTTTGTTGAATCTTTGTGATTAAAGACAAAAGGTGTTTGGAAACCGTTAAACTGACTGAATCGCATAAACCGACAATAGTCGGTTGGAGATCTACATGGCTCGATTCATGGTTCTGTATTTCCGGTTTGACTGTTTGACAGTACGGTCAACATTTGGAATTTGAACTAATCGTTTTAAGTTGAACTGGTCATTTAACATTATTTCCCATTTAACATTTTTGCGTGTTTAGAATATGTGGTTATGTACAAGTATTAGTTTTATGAACCATAATTATAATTCTAAAACATTATGTTAATAACTAACAGCCTTTTAAAAATATAATCGGTTTGACCCGTCAAACTGCCAAAACAGAACCATCAAAATTGCTAAAACCGGCCGACCCGACCCAACGAACCTGACTCGTTTGGTTAATAGTATTAGTTAGTGGTTCGACTTAGAATTTTATTAAAACTAACAGAACTTGACTGTAAACACACTTTGAAACTTGGAGCAGCAGAGACAGAGAAACACCATATAAGACAAGTAGACAGCTATGAATTTCCACTAATAATGTTTGTAAACAATCTTGGATGTTCATTGGTTTCATACTTTCATGGTTTGTATACAGTGAAAGAAAAGAGAATCAAATCGTATGAAGAAAAGTATTATCTTATATATCTAAGATAGTTAAAGTTAATGTATTTTATAAGTTTTTGTAACTTACTTTTATAGCAATATCATAATTCTTCAATAGTTAATATTTAATATTTGTTCGATTTTGATGAGACTTTAGTTATACATATTAAGTTCGTTAAAGGTGCCAAACTTAGCTACCCGTCAAATAAGTTTAGTTGATCGGGATTCATGTCAAATCAAGTTTTAGCAACATTTAAACGTGTGAAATGATTGTGTCAAAATCTTTAATTGCAAGAAAACAAATAAATGAATCATTAAACCAAATAAATGAATAATTTTGATGGTCATTTTATTTTGCAAGTGTATAAAAACTTTATTAATCACACTTTATACTTTATATTTTATTAGTAATAAATAAACCAATAAAAGTATTATTATTATTTTGCTAAGTATTATTATTTGAAGTATTTTGAGAAAGCACGCAAACGTGAAAGAGAGGAACAATCCATTTTGTTTCTTCAATAATTAAAATGCCAAAAAGATCCAAGTTCGATTTTTTGTGTAAAAAAGTGTAGTTTTTATTACCCAACAATAGACGAGCATAAATCGGGTATTCTGAAACCCGGAACCGGGTAGCAACCGGGTATTTTTGATCGGGTACAAACCGGACCGCGTTCCAGTCAAGAACCGGGGTAGGAACCGGACCCAACCCGGTAGGAGAATATGAGCCTCAATGGAACCAGGTAGGGTTTATACTCAAAAACCGGGTACACCGGGTTTTCCATTTTTAAAATGATTGTGATCGTTGGGAACCGGTTCCAACGGCTATATAGCCGTTTTTAGACCGTTGGAACCGGTTTTTAACCATATATCAACTACACATACTATAAATATCTAGGTTGAGTTTATAACTTGATAAACCACTTTTATAACTCTAAAACACACTTTAAATCTCAATTACGATTTAATCAGCAAGCAATAGCAACCAACAAGAATGTTGTTATGGTCATCGACACACCAAGATGCCCCAAGGTTTGAGTTCATTATGATTTGTGTGTTATGACCGACTCACAGGAGATGGTGCAGTGCAAGTATTGTGCCAAGTTTCTGAAAGAGGGGTCGAATTCCACTCTCCGAAAGCATACCAATAAGTATTGTCATGAAAAAAAAGTTTGGATGCCAAGAAAGCGAAAGCGGGAGAGTCGTCCGGCTCTGCAACTCAAGCACCTACCGCCGGTAACAGAGCTTAATCGGCGTAGAGAGCGGGATTAAAACGATGAACCGTGTTTGTTATTTTAAGTTTTTATGTTTAATAATGTTTGCATTAGGTTGTTTTTTTCATAATAGAATGTTCGTTGTTAATGTAATGAAGTGTTTGTTTATTTTAGTTTTAAAAAGTTTATAATAACCGGTTATTTGAAAGAGTAATAAAAAATAAAGCATGACTAATAATAAATAAAGCATGACTAATAAAACAAATAAAAATTACTTGAAAGTGGATCGATTGGTTCGTGTTACATTAGAACAAATAAAAATATATAAGAACAAATAAAAATTAAACTTCTTCAAACGTCTTCAAACTTTTCTTCTTAGTATTCGCCTTCGTCTTCTTCACCACCCGATAGCCCAGAAGAAAGCTCTTCTTCCACCTCTTCATCATGAATTGGACGTTCTATTGGAATTTCATCTTCAAAGTTTGTCTTGTATTGTATACGATCCACCTCCTCCAAATGATTCTTTAGGCAAGTGTACATCTCTAAAGACTCCGGAGTGAGTTTTGTTCTTCGACTCGATAATATCCTTCCACTAAGAGAAAAAACCGATTCCGAAGCTACCATTGAAGCTTGGATGCTAAGAAAGTCGTGAGCCATGGCGAAAAAGAATAGGAAATTTGTTTTGCTTTCTTTTCCACCAAGCCAAAATATTAGGGTTGTGAATTTCATCGACCGTTGCACCTTCAACATAGTTTTCTCCATTATATTGTCCAAGTTCACTTGTTGGTGTGTTTCTCCTCTGTCGCTTAGCCGCCGACTCACGAACAACATTCATCATATTTATAAGTTTGTCCTTACATGGCCTACTTCTTGTTGTTTGCCTAACAAAAGATGACTTTGAGCTTGGACCATAAAGTTGGAAATAATGATCATAAAGTTCTTGAAGGGATTTGTTGAAATATTCCTTCGCTTTCGTCGACAACATCGGGTCGATCTCATGCATACCCATGTTGTCATATATTTCCTCAATCAATGCCTCAACCTCGACAACATTCATATAGGGGTTTAAAGCGGCCGCACAAGTAAACGTTAGTGGTATGCTTTCATAATATTTTTGGAACTTCTTCATCATTGGTTTAACAATATGATGGAAAAGATCATTCTTTTCTTCAAACTCTTTAAATTTCAAGGAGATGTTGTATAATTTTTGCAACACCCAACAACTAGTAGGATAAAAAAACACCGATAATTTAGTTGTTGCGGTTTTGAAAACATCAAGATACTCCAAGAAATAACCGATATTTACCTAAATACCGTCCCAAAATTCGCACTGATCAACAAGAGTTTCATGAAAACTTTGTAATGTTTCTCGTTGGCAAGAGCACACGAGAGCATATGACAAGTTGAGTTCCAACAGGTTGGAACGTCCCATTTTGACCTCAAATATTTTCTTTCAATCGATTTGCAATAGTTTTTGTATTCAAGATGTATTCTTTTCCCACTTTTGAAAACATCTTGTAACATATATCTAAAGCATCTCAAACCGCCTTCCATGGTTTAAATGGCGAGACCTTCTTGAACAACCAAATTGATAATATGTGCAACATATCGAGTATGAAAAAAATTCCCGTAACAAGGTGGTGTGTATTTTATGATAAATTTTCTACCGCATTTGTATTGTTTTTTGCTTTATCAAACGACATAGAACATATTTTTTCCTCAAGTTAAAATTCGTTATTACATCATCTACAATTTCAAACAATTTATCGACGATATGTGGATACGGAAAGTTTTCAAACGCGATGGTGCGTTTCATCATTTGCCAATAAACCGGATCGACCCAATGAGCGGTGACACAAAGGTAGGATTCCAGTAACCCGTGTGCCGACCAAACATCACTAGTAAAATTCACACTCGTTTATAAAGTTTGAAAAAACTCAAATAAATCTTTTTTTGCACATTCCCACAAAGTTAGACAATGAAGTCTATGGGTAGTACGACTTACATGAGTGTATCACGGTTGAAGAGTTTATCGAATCATGACCGTCAAATCGGGGTTGTCAAAGTGGTTAAACGACAGACCTTGTTGAATCACGAACTTCGCAATTCTCTCATGAATCGCTTTCATGTTGTCACGAAAGATTATACCATCTCGACCCAATTCGATTTGGTCCGATGCGGGAACCTCTTTTAAGGTCTTGCAAAATTTCTTTTCGATGTGCTTTTTTAAATTAGAGTTAGAATCTTCCTTTAAGTAAGTGCCACAAAATTTGCAACAAGCCTTAAGGTCACTATTGATAGACTCAACCAAATCCCAATTCCGCCATACCTCTTCGTTGCGGTTATGTGGGACAACCCGCACAACATTGGGGTCATCTCCAACACGAATCGGATCAATAAAAACGAATGTAGAAGTCTTCTTGTTGGCCTTATTGGTGCTTGCCATAGTAACAAGTGGTGGAAGTGAAAAAAATGGGGGGTGTAGGTAAGTCGTGATTGTAAAACGAGTGTAAACCGAGAAGTTTTTTTTAGTGTTTTTGAGTTTGGTGGTAAAACAATTGATAAGAATTAAACTTATATAGATTTTGGACCTAAAAACCGGTTCCAACAGCTATAAAACGGGTATATTACCGTTGGAACCAGTTCCAACGGCTCTATTTGAGCAGCAGTTCATTTAATGTCAAATACTCGGCGGAGCCGGTTATTCTGGGTAGAAACCGGAACAGGGTAGGAACCGATTTTTCATTTTTGGGAAAAAAAGGGTGAACTGGGTAGGGTTTTCGGGTATAAAAATACCCAACCCGGGTATTGGGTCCACCGGGTAGAATTGGAACCGGTTCCGGTTCAGTTCCACGGGGTTGGGTCCGGAACCGGTTCTTTTGTGCACCTCTAGTCCTCTACCCAACAACATCATCTCCAACACAGCCCAATTCCAAGATCATCAGCCCAGCTTCAACCCAATTCAAGCTAGCCCAATCTTCAATTAAACATGAAAAATAAACCATAAGACAACATATTGACAAATAGAAACAACATGATACAATAAGTAAAATATACGTGATTGATGTTTTAGATATGATTTCAACAGTTGTCCCATGGCGTTGTTAAACTTTTCATAACATGAACATATAAACTAGCTTGACAAACTTTCCCGAAATGAAGCTAGGAAGATACACATATTGTCTACCCAAAATTATAAACCTTAATATAACATTCTTGGGGCCTGTATTCTGCATACTTTTAGTTTACTTCTAAACTTTCAGGCTCACTTGAAGTCGATAAGTAGATGAAGATCGATCATCGATAATACACGAACTCTTAACTTCCAATAAAAAAGGTACCTCTTGGAACCAAGGTTTAAAAACATTCTAATAACTTTATATCATCTATAATATATATATAAACGAAAACATAAAAATCCTACTTGTCGCGATATGGTCACTCCCCCTTTTTTTTGGAGTCAACAGATTTGCTTAATTTTCCACAAATTTTTTATTTCAGTTTGATCCCTCATTTTATAAAAATAAGGGTTGCTGCATGCAAACCTACAACAGAAGTTTTACAACTTAACCAAATGGTTAAAGTTGCACGAGGCATCAAAGTCCTATCATCAATGTCAAGCATCTCTACAAATTCACGAATATAACATGCATGTGAATTAGGTGTTGGAGGTTCCAACACAGAGAGGGTGAAAGATTCTGCTTGGTTAGCAGAATATATCTCAACCGACCATAACTTTAACACTTGATCAGAAGTGTTCTCGATGGTGATCGGGAAAAATGTGTTCACCCACAGCTACAATTGTTACTTGCATGCCATCATCGCCCAAGGGAAATGGAAATGAAATAACGATCGTACCCTCGCAATGTGGGTTGTTGCGACACTAAGGTGCGTGTGTGAGCAAATTAATATGAGCCATACCCCTTCAGTACCAAAGTAAACCGGATCCACAAAGAGCATGGGTTACACCGAAATGATAATGTTTTGATGATCAGAGGTCGGGTTATAGAAAATATGTTGATGATGAAAGATTGGGTTTGTAGAAGTATAAGTATATTGATGATGGAGGTTGGGTTATATTGATGAAGATGAGACTTGAGAGATTGCTCCCCATATCTTCCAAAATATGATGATGAGACTTGAGAGGTTTATTCAAGACGTCTATACCATTCCCACTACCTGTACCATACCCGCGGCCTCTGCCGAAACCATACCCACGGCCTCTACCGAAGCCATATCGGGACCGGGAGTATCATGTTCCTTTTCTACAGCCATAACAAAGGCCACTCGATAGGTTACATAATCTACCCACACATTTTTTATTTTAGTTTGATCCCTCATTTAAAAATAAGGGTTGCTGCATGCAAACCTACAACAGATGTTTTACAACTTAACTAAATGGTTAAAGTTGCATGAGGCATCAAAGTCCTATCATCAATGCTAAGAAGCTCTACAAATTCACGAATGTAACGGGCATTTGAATTAGGTGTTGGAGGTTCCAACATAGAGAGGGTGAAAGATTCTGCTTTGTTTGCAGAATATATCTATACCGACCATAACTTTAACACTTGACCAGAATTGTTATCGATGGTGATCGGGCAAAATGTGTTCACCCACAGCTAAGATTGTTTCCGACATGCCGTCATCGCCCAAGGGAAATGGAACAGAAATGACGATACTACCCTCGCAATGTGGTTGTGGCGATACGAATGTGCGAGTGTGGGCAAATCAATATGAGCCATATCCATTCAGGAGCAAAGTAAACTGGATCCATTGAGAGGTTGGGCTACACCGAAGTGTTGATGTTTCGATGATCAGAGGTTGGGTTATTGAAAATATGTTGATGATGAAAGATTGGGTTGTAGAAGTATAAGTATATTGATGATGGAGGTTGGGTTATATTGATGAAGATGAGACTCGAGAGATTGCTCCTCATATCTTCCAAAATATGATGATGAGACTTGAGAGTTTTATTCAAGATGTCTATACCATTCCCACGACATGTACCATACCAACGGCCTCTTCCGAAACCATACCCACGGCCTCTACCAAAACTATCTAAGGGACCGGGAGCATCATGTTCCCTCTCTACAGCCATAACAATGGCTACTCGGTGGATTTCATAATCTACCCACACATTTTTTATTTTAGTTTGATCCCTCATTTTAAAAATAAGGGTTGCTGCACGTAAACCTACAACAGATGTTTTACAACATAACCAAATGTTTAAAGTTGCACGAGGCATCAAAGTCCTATCATCAATGTCAAGCAGCTCTACAAATTCACGAATGTAACGACCATGTGAATTAGGTGTTGGAGGTTCTAACCCAGAAAGGGTGAAAGATTCTGCTTGGTTAGCAGCATATATTTATGCCGACCATAACTTTAACACTTGATCAGAAGTGTTCTCGATGGTGATCGGGCAAAATGTGTTGACCCACAGCTACGATTGTTTCCGGAAAGCCGTCATTGCCTAAGAGAAATAGAACAGAAATGACGATCCTACCCTCTCAATGTGGGTTTTAGCCATACGAAGGTGCGTATGTGGGCAAATCAATATGTTCCATACCCCTTCAGGAACAAAGTAAACCGGATCCATTGAGAGTTTGTGTTACACCAAAGTGTTAATTTTTTGATGATAAGAGGTTGGGTTATAGAAAATATGTTGATGATGAAAGATTGAGTTTGTAGAAATATAAATATATGGATGATGGAGGTTGGGTTATATTGATGAAGACGAGACTTGAGAGATTGTTCCCCATATCTTCCATAATATGATGATGAGACTTGAGAGGTTTATTCAAAATGTCTATACCATTCCCACGAACTGTACCATACCCACGGCCTCTGCCGAAACCATACCCAAAGCCTCTACCAAAACCATCTGGGGGACCGGGAGCATCATGTTCCCTTTCTACAGCCATAACAAAGGCCACTCGATTGATTTCATAATCTACCCACACATTTTTTATTTCAGTTTGATCCCTCATTTTAAAAATAAGGGTTGTTGCATGCAAAACTACAACAGATGTTTTAGAACATAACCAAATGGTTAAATTTGCACGTGGCATCAAAGTCCTATCATCAATGTCAAGCAGCTCTACAAATTCACGAATGTAACGGGCATGTGAATTAGGTGTTGGAGGTTCCAACACAGAGAGGGTGAAAGATTCTGCTTGGTTAGCAGAATATATCTATACCGACCATAACTTTTACACTTGATCAGAATTGTTCTCGATGGTGATCGGGCAAAATGTGTTCACCCACAGCTACGATTGTTACCGGTATGTCGTCATTGCCCAATGGAAATGGAACAGAAATGATGATCGTACCTTCTCAATATGGGTTGTTACGATACGAAGGTGCGTGCGTGACCAAATTAATATGAGCCGTACCCCTTTAGTACCAAAGTAAACCGGATCCACGGAGAGCTTGGGTTACACCGAAGTGTTAATGTTTTGATGATCAGAGGTTGGGTTATAGAAAATATGATGATGATGATGATGAAAGATTAGGTTGGTAGAAGTATAAGTATATTGATGATGGAGGTTGGGTTTTATATTGATAAAGATGAGACTTGAGAGATTGCTCCCCATATCTTCTAAAATATGATGATGAGAATTGAGAGGTTTATTCAAGACGTCTATACCATTCCCACGACCTGTACCATACACACGGCCTCTGCCAAAACCATACCCAAGGCCCCTACCGAAACCATCTGGGGGACCGGGAGTATCATGTTCCCTTTCTACAGCCATAACAAAGGCCACTCGATAGGTTTCATAGTCTACCCAAACATTTTTTATTTCAGTTTGATCCCTCATTTAAAAATAAGGGTTGCTGTAGGCAAACATACAACAGATGTTTTACAATTTAACAAAGTGGTTAAAGTACCATACCCACGGCCTCTGCCGAAACCATACCCAAAGCCTCTACCAAAACCATCTGGGGGACCGGGAGCATCATGTTCCCTTTCTACAGCCATAACAAAGGCCACTCGATTGATTTCATAATCTACCCAAACATTTTTTATTTCAGTTTGATCCCTCATTTTAAAAATAAGGGTTGTTGCATGCAAAACTACAACAGATGTTTTAGAACATAACCAAATGGTTAAATTTGCACGTGGCATCAAAGTCCTATCATCAATGTCAAGCAGCTCTACAAATTCACGAATGTAACGGGCATGTGAATTAGGTGTTGGAGGTTCCAACACAGAGAGGGTGAAAGATTCTGCTTGGTTAGCAGAATATATCTATACCGACCATAACTTTTACACTTGATCAGAATTGTTCTCGATGGTGATCGGGCAAAATGTGTTCACCCACAGCTACGATTGTTACCGGTATGTCGTCATTGCCCAATGGAAATGGAACAGAAATGATGATCGTACCTTCTCAATATGGGTTGTTACGATACGAAGGTGCGTGTGTGACCAAATTAATATGAGCCGTACCCCTTTAGTACCAAAGTAAACCGGATCCACGGAGAGCTTGGGTTACACCGAAGTGTTAATGTTTTGATGATCAGAGGTTGGGTTATAGAAAATATGATGATGATGATGAAAGATTAGGTTGGTAGAAGTTTAAGTATATTGATGATGGAGGTTGGGTTTTATATTGATAAAGATGAGACTTGAGAGATTGCTCCCCATATCTTCTAAAATATGATGATGAGAATTGAGAGGTTTATTCAAGACGTCTATACCATTCCCACGACCTGTACCATACACACGGCCTCTGCCAAAACCATACCCAAGGCCCCTACCGAAACCATCTGGGGGACCGGGAGTATCATGTTCCCTTTCTACAGCCATAACAAAGGCCACTCGATAGGTTTCATAGTCTACCCAAACATTTTTTATTTCAGTTTGATCCCTCATTTAAAAATAAGGGTTGCTGCAGGCAAACATACAACAGATGTTTTACAATTTAACAAAGTGGTTAAAGTTGCACGAGGCATCAAAATCCTATCATCAATGTCAAGCTGCTCTACAAATTCACGAATTTAACGGGCATGTGAATTAAGTGTTGGAGGTTCCAACATAGAGAGGATGAAAGATTATGCTTGGTTAGCAGAATATATCTTTACCGACCATGACTTTAACACTTGATCAGAATTGCTCTCGATGGTTATCGGGCAAAATGTATTCACCCACAGCTACGATTGTTTCCATCATGCCGTCATCGCCCAAGGGTAATGGAACAGAGTTGAGGATCCCACCCTCGCAATGTGGGTTGTGGCGATACGAAGGTGCGTGTGTGGGCAAATCAATATGAGCCATACCCCTTCAGGACCCAAGTAAACCGGATCTATTGAAAGGTTGGGCTACACCGAAGTGTTAATGTTTTGATGATCCGAGGTTAAGTTATAGAAAATATGTTGATGATGAAAGATTGGGTTTGTAGAAGCATAAGTATATTGATGAGGAGGTTGAGTTATATCGATGAAGATGAGACTTGAGAGATTGCTCCCCATATCTTCCAAAATAAGATTATGAGACTTGAGAAGTTTATTCGAGACGTCTATACCTTTCCCACGACCTGTACCATACCAACGGCCTCTGCCGAAACTGTTAGTGCACAGAAATTTGACACTGTGGATATGTTATCCTGGCATATGTTTTGGATCAGTTATCCTTAGCGTGTGTTCTAGATCCCGTCAGGATCAAGGATCCACAATACTTATTATTTACTAACGATTGTTCTCATGTATGGTCTTATATTTAGCAGGTATAACGGTTAGAAGACTCAGTCTATCCACTAAATTGCAGTCAAGAAGATATTAACGTGTCTGGATTAATTATCCTTCTGAAGAGTTCCAGAGCTATGTCAGGATCATGGATCCTCGGTATTTGCTGCTATTAACGGTTGTATCTTATATGAAGGCTAATATTTAATAAGTGTAACGGCTAGAAGACCTGGTCTACCACCTATTTCGCAGCCTGAGTGATGGAGCACGTGGTCAAAGTGGCTGTTACAAATATATTCAAGATAAAGGCGGATTTTTAGGAAAATTAGTTAATAGCATTTATTATTAATAACTC